>NC_143581.1:140862096-141035280 GCF_048544385.1 Mastigoproctus giganteus
ACTGTGTGCAGAAACTCATCTTAAATACCCTGCAAAATTTTATAATGCTTGCTTATCGATACGGGTTTTCCTTGCTTTTTAAATGACATATGTCAATAGCAAAATGATTAGTGACAAATCGGACGTAAGTCAGTGAGGTTCAGTAAAATATAAAATAAATAAATATATAAAGTTTTATAGAAGTAAATTTTATATAATATAAATATTTGTAAATTATAATAACCATAATGGATAGTTGGTTGAAGACTGAAAACAAGTTAAAACGATCTTGAAAAACATTTAACGGGAAGCAACAAAATCTACCCTCAAATTAAACTCAAGGTGACAAAGATATTAGTAAAATGCAGTCAACTGATCAAAATTCTCAAATAATGCATAAAAATGTCCAAGATATTAGTAAAATGCATTCAACCGATCAAACTTCTCAAATAATGCATAAAAATGTCCAAAATATCATTATAAACATGAACATTTAAAGGAGAAAATATAACGAAGATTACACTAAATCTGATTTTTCATTTCTTGGAGATGATGACTGCGCAATGTACCCACAATGGGTACATTGTATGCGCAATGTACCCACAATGGGTCATTTGTGGAAAAATGCTCTCAAATAGCAGCTTGATACCGTCTCGTTTGTTTCAACATTTACAAACTATGTTGTAACTATAAGCCTACTGATTTTTTTTAAACGGAAATCGCAAGAATTAAAAACACTTAATATTGATTCATATATATAGCATTAGTAGAGGATATGATGCAAGAAAGCAAGCTTATATAGCTAAAGCCAAAAATAAAAATAAAAAAAACATTTCACCCATCCATTCACTCAAAATATTTGTCTAGTTCTGCCTTGAACTTATTTAAGTTGCTGACCTCCATTACAACATATTTTTTTTTCATTTATTTGTACACCCAATTATATATATATATATATATATATATATATAATTGGGTGTACAAATAAATGAAAAAAAAAAAATATATATATATATACAATATATATATATACAATATATATATATACAATATATATATATATAAGGGTAGCTCCTAGGCAAAAGTGTAAAGTGTAAAGTGTGTTTGGGGTCAAACGGCACCAGGGGTTTTCCCCATCTCCGCGTAGTTTACATTGTCGTGTGATACAGTACGCTGTAAAGGCCAGAGATTTAAAAGTGTATGGATATTGTACCTGAGTAGTGTTGTGTACCGTTGTTCTTCTGGCCATTTAGCCGCCAGGCCTCTGCTGAGGCAAGGCGTTGCCCACACTTGGTCCCATGGAGGCAGACCAGGTACACCAATATTTTAAATAAGTACTCTGGCAGGTCCTGCCACCTAGTTTCCTGAGATTTCAGTGGCTAGGACCTAAAAAAAAATAAATAAATAAAAATAAAAAATAAAAAAACTAAATAAAAATAAAAAATAAAAAAAATAAATAAAAATTAAAAATAAAAATAACTAAGTAAAAAAAAAAATTGAGAGGTTATCGCGTGGTGGTTGTGCCAGAATTGTGAGGCCGAAAATTGTGGGCGAATCTAATTTGGCTGTAATTAAGTTTGGATGTGTGGAGCTTTCGACTCCAAGATTTGATGGGGCATGGGCATGCCCCACCAAATCTTGGAGTCGATAGGGAAGGTGACTCCAAGATTTGGTGGGCATGCCCATGCCCCACCAAAAGGGAAAGTGTGGGTGGCAAGGAGGGAAGGAGACAGAGGGACCGTCACCTCCCCCCCGGTCAGGGAAAGGAAAGGAAAGAAAAGTGGGCCAGGCAAGGGCGCCAGGTCAGATGGCCAATAAGGCTAGTGTGCAGAGAGGCTCTGTAGTTTCTTCAGTCGGTGGAATGTCATGTCTGGGACATTGTCCCGTCCAAGGTTTACAAAAGCCCAGTTTATTTTGTAGCCATTCATTGGTTAGGATCCCATCCGAGGTTATTTAGTCCAGTCAGTTTGGATGTGCATTTGTGATTTTATTTTGTTCCTTCTGCTATGAAGTCGAATCCCTGCGGGTCCTAGGCAAATGTATGTATGTATGTATTTAACTGTCGAAGGGTGGCACCCGGACATACATCCATCTCCACCAATTTATCATATAACATATTCTCATAATGGCCTGTTAGTGTAAGTGTGTGTACACGTGTGTGTAATGTGTTATAAGTGAAACAGGCTACTCTGCCACCAGGTGATAGTCCATTGGGCAATTACCACCTGGTGCCCATCCCTGGCACGAGGAGCTATGCCTGGATCTATTAGCTCTGGCTGTGCATATTGCACCTAAATCCCGCACCCACCAGTAAAGGTGCAAGACTGGTGGGTGCCAGCAGTCCTGCTTCTGGGGTGCCCACACCCAAAAGCCAGCAAAAAAAAAAAAATGCACCAACTAGGAGAATACATCTTACTAGTGAGTGCAACAATCCCGCCTCATGGTCATTCCACAAGGCCAGCCAAAAAAAAAAAAAAAAAAAAAAAAAAAACTTTTTTTTTTTCCTTTTTCCCTCCTTCTCCCTGCCTCCAAGACAGAATGCCTATCCATCCAGAGGAGGGAAAAAAAAAAAAAAAAAAAAGGTCTTTAGTCAGTATTAGTAACAACATGTATACTCCTCCTTTTATTAAATGTCAACCTGCAAAACCGTTGAAATTCTACAAAATTCCTTTCATTAGACAGCCAAATTAATTCAGAACCCCTAATAAAATTAGGTACCAAATTAAATAAGTCTAATCTAAATTCATCATACAAATTGCATTCATATAAGATATGATCCCATGTTTCCAACCTTCCACAAACACAGTAAGGATCTTCCACTAAACTAAACTGATGCAACTTACTTTTTAAGGAACCATGCCCCGTAATCAAATATGAGCATTCCATAGTTGGATAAAACCAACAATGCAATTTGTTATTAAAATTAAATTCAACACTAGGTATAAATAAATAAGTTACTCTACCAGTACTACTGGAATCCCAACGGTCCTGCCATAATTTAATTAATTTCACCAAAATTTCTTTCTTCTGTTTGCTGACTGCAGAAGAAACTTCATTAGTAATCCCCAGAAATGTAATTTGTATTCCTTTTCTTATAAAATAACAAAAAGCTCTATACACGACTGTTAAATCCAAAGGCAATACCCCCGCAATCACCTGTAGAGCATTAGTCGAAACAGTCTTACAAACACGCAAAATAGTTAACAACATTATTCTTTGTATTGATAATAGTTTTTGTTTAAATTTTACATTGACAGTACGAACATACCAAATTGATGCAGCATACGACACAATCGGAATAAAAATAGCTTTATAATATAGTTCGGATGTATATAGTTCGGATGTATATAGTTCTTTATAATATAGTCAGTTTGGATGTGCATTTGTGATTTTATTTTGTTCCTTCTGCTATGAAGTCGAATCCCTGCGGGTCCTAGGCAAAAGCCCAACTCCACCTAGTTCATCTGTTTTGGTGTAGAATCTCAACAAATCTGGCCTAAAAACATGTGCGAAGTTATTTTACCACCGCCAATATAAGACAGCTGTTGCCCGGTATCCTTCTCTAGGCCCGGGTTTACGTTATGTATTTGTGCCGAATGCACAAGTCCCGCACCCACCGGATATAGTGCAATACCAGTGGGTGTCCACAAATTAATTACTAGTGCAGAACTTCCACAAATTATCCTCAGTTACACCACTAATTATTATATTAAATAGATATATGCAATACTTTTTTTAAAAATATGCTCAGCGTCTCTGAATTACTGAGAACCAAGAAAACAATATATAACATACAATGGACAATTAGCAACACTGTATACTCTGTCCGTTTGAACTTTCAAACCTGTGACAAGCACAATCAGATAGCTACTAAATGATTCTTATAAACCTTGTGTTTCACAGAAACCAATCTTTACCAGAACAATTGACATAAATCACAATACTTGTCAATAACAATTCACCAAAATCAATGCAACATTAATTAACATAAATCAACACAATAACAATCCATATAAGTCAACACAATAACAATTAACTTAAATCTTCTCTTTACAATTAAACCTTTTGTCTTTTGGTCATTTGTGAAGTCAATTCCCAGAAGAAGCTGAAGTTCTTACCTGAGTCCTCAATATGAAAACTGATCTTGAGAAGGTTTGCAGAGCAGTAAAGTTATTATGGTCTTCAACTAAGATATTTACACTGTTCTCCAATAAGTTCGGAACGGCAAACATTAAATCCGTTCTAGGTTGAGAGTACAACTGACAGTTCAGAAATACATGAATCCATGTTTCACATTCCCCGCATGTTCAGTACGGTTCAGGCTCCAGGCCAGGCTCAAATAACTTAGCCCAGAGGGACACATGCCCTGTTAGCAGATAAGAAGTTGTCATAGAAGGTCTCAACTACGAAATAACTCCAGGGGTTATTGAGAATTCCACCAGATGGAAGTATGTTCCCGAATTTCCGGGAGAAAAAACCTGAGTTAGTCGGTCTCAGGCTACCCTCGCCGGAGACCGACTAACTCAGCCACGTTAGAAAAAGGTCCATAAAAATTCCTCCCGTCATCGACGGGAGTCCAATTCAGTCTTTCCCACTTCTCAATGAAGTCTTTTCCATCCGATGTGGGGAGCACGGCGATTCTACCAACTGTGCTACTCACCAGGGCTCTGAGACGAGTATCGAGTGCTTTAGTACATTATTTGTACAAGTTTTTGACAGAAAATGAACTTGACAGTTTGGACCAAATTGTCAAGAAAGATATCAATAATCATTTGAAATTTTTTAGAAGTGACTTTTAAGGAATATTTTCCTAAAATTTCTAATAAATTAAATTGGATCCATAATCCATTCGATGAGCACACGTTGTTGGCCGAGACTTAATTAGGGACGAAAAAGAAAATCTTGTTGATATTCCAACCGATATTGGACTGCAAACATTATTCAACAATAAAAATTTTACCAATTTTTAGCTTAGATTAAAAAATGAATATCATTCACTTAGTTACAAAGCTTGTAACTAAGTTTTTAACATTTTCCACTACATATACGTGAGAGAGAGAGTTTTCGACTTATATACCTCATTGAAATCTAAATACAGCAACAAACTTGATGCAGAATTACATTTAAGACTTTCTTTATCTTCTGTTGAGCCAATTATTATTATTATTATTGTTGCTCTTGTATTATTTCTCCCTAATTGGAGGATTCCACTCCGTGACGGGTACTGCTAACACCAGACATTACAACCACAGGGTGGTTGTAATGTCTGGTGTTACTGTTGGTCGAGAAAATCTCTAACTGCCCTACAGATGTTCAGGATTGCGACTTTCTGGAGTTCCTCGTAGGTGTTCTCTGGGAGACCTATTGTTGCGAGGCTGCTATGTAGTCTTTGGCACCATACTGGTGGTTGACACGATGATCAGGATGGTCGATACTTCTTGCATATTTATTATTATTATTATTATTATTATTATTATTATTATTATTATTATTTCTCCCTGATTGGGGGTTCCACCTCGTGACGGGTATTGCTACCCAGTACACAGGGTGGTTGTTGTTATGTCTGGTGTTACTGTCGGTCGAAGAACTCTCTGACTATCCTACAGGTGTTCAGGATTGCGATTCATGGAGCTCCTCTTAGGTTCGTGTACTTCCTGATTTTTTCCCCATGGGTTTTCTGCAGTTTGCCAGGGTTGGGTACCGCTATGTCAATCAGATAGGTAGTCTTTACCTTCTTTCCACAAATGTCGTGGAAAGAAGGTAAAGACTACCTAAGTGTCTATGAGTGTACTCAGTCTGGGTGATCACCTTGCACCACGCGGTGATGTGTTCGATCGTTTCTGAGGCCTAATGGCATCGTCGACATGTGTCATCGGACACTCCGGGCTCCTTGGCGATGTATTTTTTATAGTTTCTGGTGTTGATTACCTGGTCTTGGATGGCAAGCATGAAACCTTCAGTCTCGGGGAAGAGCATCCCGCTCGTCAGCCATGCAATGGAAGCAATTTTATCTATGTGATCTTGATGGAAATCATTCTAGTGTCTGCCATGGAGTGTCTTCTCTGCCCATATTTCTAGCTTCGTTTGTACCTCCTGGTTGGGGGGGGGGACTCCTCGCTTAGGTTGAGTTGGGTATATTGCTTGTCTATCTTGCTTATGGCCTGGTGGAGTGCTGTTGTGTGTTTCTGGAAGTAATCATTCAGGTTAACTATCGTTGTCTTCTGTTGCTCAATGAGGTCTATCAGGCACCTTCCTCCTTCTTCCTGGGTAATTGTCAGTCTCTCTCCACGGCAGATCTCGGGTGGTGTTGGCGGCTCTTTCTCGTGATATCCTGCAGCGCGGTGTTAGTCCAATCTATAACCCCGATGGAATATGTTAGCACTGGGACTGCACTTTGTTTAAGGCATTAACTGTATTCCCTCAATTCAGCAGGCTTCTGAGCCTCTGATGGTATTTTTCGGTCAAGCAAGCCTTAATTTCCTTGTGCTGTAACTGTTGAGCCTGCATCATCCCCATTATTATTATTATAAATAAAATTGTATTGTATTGTATTACTATTATTATTATTATTATTTCTCCCTGATTCCGGGATTCCACTCCGTGACGGGTACTGCTACCAAGTACACAGGGTGGTTGTAATGTCTGATGTTACTGTCCGTCGAGGAAATCTCTGACTATCCTACAGGTGTTCAGGATTGCGCCTTTCTGGAGTTTCTTGTAGGTGTTCTCTGAGAGACCTATTGCTGCTAGGCTGCTATGTAGAGTCTTTTATACTATACGGTGGTTGACACGATGATTGGGATGGTTGATACTTCTTGCTTATGCCACAGCTCCTTGATCTCATGTCTCCGGTTCGTGTACCTCCTAATTTTTTTCCTCATGGGTTTTCTGGACATTGCTAGTGTTCGGCACCGCTGTCAATCAGGTAGGTAACCTTTTCCATCTTCCCAACAAGGGTTATGTCCGGTCTGTTGTATGGGATGGTCTTATCCGTTATTATGGCGCGGTTCCAGTACAGCTTGGGGGTTCGGGTTTCTAGTACTGCCTGGGGTTCGTACTTGTAGTATGGTACACTTTCTTTGATCAACTGGTATTTCCTCGCTAGCTTCTGATGTATTATCTTGGCTACCTGGTGGTGTCTATGAGTGTACTCAGTCTGGGTGATCACCTTGCACCCCGTGGTGATGTGTTGGATCGTTTCTGAGGCAAGATGGCATCGTCGACATGTGTCATCGGACACTCCTGGCTCCTTTGAGATGTATTTTCTATAGTTTCTGGTGTTGATTACCTGGTCTTGGATGGCCAGCATGAATCCTTCAGTCTTGGGGAAGAGCATCCCGCTTGTGAGCCATGCATTGGAAGCAATGTTATCGATGTGATCTTGATGGAGGTCATTGCAGTGTCTGCCATGGAGTGTCTTCTTTGCCCATCTTTCTATCTTCGTTTCTTGTACAGTTTGGGCAGGAGAGTTTTCCTCGCTTAGGTTGAGTGGGGTATACCACTCATCTATCTTCCTTATGTCCTGGTGGAGCGGTGCTGTTTTGTTCTCGAAGTAATCTTTCAGGTTAACTATCGCCGTTTTCTGTTGTTCTGTCAGGTCTATGAAGCCCCTTCCTCCCTCTTTCCGAAGTATTGATATTCTCTCCACTGCTGACTTTGGGTGGTGTTGGCAGCTCTTGGTCATCATTGTCCTTGTCTTTCGCATGATATCTTCTAGCTCGGTGTTAGTCCAATCTATGATCCTGAACGTGTAGTTTATTACTGGATCTGCATAGGTGTTTATGGCTTTAACTGTGTTCCCTCCGTTCAATTTTACTTTCAGCAGGCTTCTCAGTCTCTGATGATATCTTTCGGTCAGGCATTTCTTGATTTCCTTGTGTTCCAACTGCTCAGCCTGCATCATCCGTAGGTATTTGTAGGTCTCTTCTTCTGTCATAGCTTCGATCTCTTTACCAGTCAGCAGATGGTAGTTTCGGCCAACTAATTTTCCCTGGTGCAGTGCGTGGGTCTTGCATTTTTCTAGACTAAATTCCATCCTGATGTCCTTGCTGAATTCTTCGGTGATCCGGAGTAGTTGCTGGAGTTGCTTCTCGGTTGCCGCGTAGAGGTTGATGTCATCCATGTACATCAGGTGGGTGAGGGTGTACAGGTTCTTTCTTCCTTCTTTGAGGTTATATCCAGGCTTGCTGCCGTTGAGCATGGTGGATAGTGGGTTGATGCTAGACAGAACCATAGTGGGCTCAGAGCATCGCCCTCAAAGATTCCTCTTCTAATGGGGATTGGCTTGGTTGTGATGTTCTCCACCTTAATGGTAGTACTCCATTTCGCCATTGTTGCTCCTAAGAAGTTTGTCACTATCGGATTGACCTTGTAGATCTTCAGGGGTCTCTATTAACCAGCTGTGAGGTATGGAGTCAAAAGCCTTGCGGTAATCGATGTAGGCCGTGTATAAGTTGTGGTGCTTCTTGAAGACTTAGTGCATAACTGCGGCATCTATGGTTAATTGCTCCTTGCATCCTTTACTCCTCCGCTTGCATCCTTTCTGCTGTTCGGCCATTATGTTCTGATTCTCTAAGTGGTCTGATATCTTCTTGGTTTTGCAGCTGGTCAGAATCTTGTACATCGTTGTGAGGCATGTGATTGGCCTGTATTTTGCCGGTTTTTTCTTGTGTCTTCATCTTTTGGCTTCAGATATGTGACTCCTTCAGTGAGAAACTTCGGGATTGTCTCCGGGTGCCTTATCATTCGAGGGAATTGCTCTGCTAGGTGTTTGTGTGTACAGGTGAGCTTCTTGTACCAGTAGTTGTGGCTGTTATCAATTCCCGGGGATCGCCAGTTGTGGTTGTTCCTGATCGACTGTTTTACTTCTTCTTCTCGAATCTCCCACTCTCTCATCTCTTGTATGTCCTTCGTTTTCTTCTGTTCTACTTCTATCCATGGTGCTTCGCTGTTATGTCTTACTTCACTGCTCCAGATATTTCCCCAGAACTCTTCGATCGTCTTCTTCTTCTCGGGTGGTCCGTTTCCTGCTTTCTCATCTTCACCCAGTTTCCTGTAGAAGGTTCTTTGATCCTCATCGAAGATTCGATTGTTTATTTTCCTCTGGGAGCACTCTTTGTATCGGTGTAGTCGCTTGCTGAGTGCAAGGATGTTCTGCTTCAGTGTATCCAAGTATTCTCCTCTTCTCTGATTTCTGGGCTCATGTTTGCTGCAGGCACTGTCTCTCTTGATGATGCTCTTCACCTTTCCAATCAGTTTCTTACTTCTATTACCCTGTTGGTACTGGGTCAACTGACCTATCTTGATTCTTAATTCTTCTATCTTCTGCTGAAGTCTTCTTCCCCAAGCTGATGGTTCCTTCTGTTTTCGGTTCTTCTCCTGCTGGTCTCTCGTTTCTTTTCCATTAATCCTAGTGGCTGTTATGGCAGCACAGTATATGGCTGTGTGGATAGCCTCCAGCGTTGCACCATTGTTGCCAAAGTAATGTGGCATTATTTGCCGATTGAGGTGGTCTGTTACTCTCCACAGGATTTTATTTGGCCTCTGCTCAGGTATCACGTGGGATCTTGTGGGGTTCATTCCTCCGAATTCTGTTAGGGCCCTCTTCCACTCGTCTTCTATTCTGGATAGCATGACTTCGTCTCTTTCCACTTCAGCTACTCTCGGTTGTTTTTCTTCTCGCTGTTCCTTCTCCGGTTCCATGGTATGCTGTTCCTCCTCTGGTTCCATATTGACCATATTCTTCGTGCTTTGTAGCAGATCGCTGACATGCTGCTTGATTTTTTCCAAGATGGCAGGATCTTTGTGACGATAGTGCTTCTCTGGTCTGCTAATCGCTTTTCGGTGACCTGAATATCCAGGTATCGTTCTAACCACTTGGTATGTAGTCGCGATCTGTACATTGTCATATTGGTCTCAACCTGGTTCATGCGTTGGCTTTTTCTTCATTCTTGGTCACTAGTGCAGTTGCACAGGAAACACTTCCAGTTAATGAGTCTGGATGGTCTTACCCTTCTCTTGTGGTAGCCTTACGGGGGACAGTGCCGCTTGCTTCACTATCTTGCTCGGGAGACTGTCTCCCGAGCAAGGGAGTCAGTCTCCCGAGAGTCTGTCTCTCGGGAGACTGACTATCAATTTTTGGCAATAGCCAAAAATTGATAGTCAGTCTCCTGGCAATAGCCAAAAATTGATATTTATATGCAGAAATACTACTAATCGTGTCATCCACATTTTTATTTTTTAACTTGTAATTTCAAATTCAGATCACTTAATTTACTGGTAAAAGCTGCCAAAAAAGCCAGGTCACACAAACACTGTATCTTGTAGCTGCTGATAATCATCTCCCCTGTGATCAATAAATTTTTTAATTTCATTCAGCAAATTTCGAAATCTCTGTAGAAACTTACTCCGACTCAGCCACCTCACATCTATGTGTAATATCAGACCCGATTCATTTTCATCGAGTTGCATTTTGAAAAGTCTCCTTTGAATAAATTGTCTTCTGATGGAATTCACGATTTTGAAAGCTATGTCCATAACACTTTTAGTATTTAATCTTTTGCTAGCTTAACACATGTTGGTGGATGATACAGTGGTAACTCAAAAAATCTGGGAATTCATCATCCTTTTGACACAATGCGATGAATCTGTTAGATGCCCCGTCCTTGCTTTACCTCCATCTGTTGTTATTGATAGAAGTTTAAATATTGGTAATTTAATTTTTTCAATAAACTTTTTGAATGCGTTCAGTATATAAAGACCTGTAGTTCATTCTTTTAGGGAAACCATACCTAGAAGTTCTTCTCTAGTGTCAGAATCATCGAAAATCATACGAATAAAAACGAGCAGTTGAGCTGTATGTCCATAGCACATTTAGTATTTAAACCGAATATGTTATTTCTAAAAATGCGTCTTTGATGAATTTACCATCAGAAAATAGTTTGCATTTTTTTTTTTCGCAAGACGATCACTTCAAATTATGGTACAATTACTACTTTAGATTGTAAATTAGGTCTCACGAAGAAATTTTATTGCGCAAATAATCTTGATTTAAGTTCTTTTAATTTATTTTTTCTAAGATCGCTATTAGGCAGAAAATCCGATTGGTATTTATCATGGAGTGCGTTGAAGTGCCTCTCTAAATTTCGTTTTTTGGGTTTAGCCGCGAAAGCATTGCAAATCAAACAACAACATTTTTCTTTAAAGGATACATACAGACTGCAAGAATTTTTTGGTCGATAGTAATGAGTCCAAGTGTCTGTAGGATACGTTGCTGAGATCGGACCCTACCTAAAGGATATTGCTATGGTTGCTATTATAGGCTGGTGTGCAAATTGAGATCTAATTATATCTTTGAGGCTATTGTTAGTACAGTAATGTCGCATCTAGTTAATATCCATGCCCCACAACTTGAGCGTGAAGAAGCACTACTCGGTCCTTTTTTTTAGCACATAACTAGATCTGGGTTTTTTTTTTTTTTTTTTTTTTTTTGACCCGCTCATCGGTATGGTGGTGAAGTTCTTTCGTTGCACTGTAGCCTTTCTGTGTTACACGGTTGGCTACTATGTTAACTGCTGCGTCGTGGCAAGTAACCCTCGCCCAGTGGGATCGATGGTATCTCAACCACATGAGCCAAGGATTCAGTGGCTGGACATTCAGCTCTGCACTCCCTGTTGTCTGATCTTCCTCTAAAAAATTTCGCTAGAGTTGGAGGTGCATTAACTATGGTCTTAATTAGATCAATGAATTCATGTACAGAGTCTAGCCGGAACCATTTCCAACCCAACGGTGCTAGGACTTGATCTTGCTGGATTCCTTAATGCATCAAATGAACTATGCAGTAGATCTCTCCTCCATGCAACTTTTGTTTTCTCAGTGGTGTCCAATATCCTGTTAACTTCTTCTTTCATGAGCTTTTCGACTGATATTAACTCCTTCAAATATAGGCGAATCAGCAATCCTTCTCACCAGTGGCGAAGAGGAGTGTCTCAACTTGTACAGATGCTCCTTCTTCATGATTGGAATAATCCACCCGAAGGAGGGAATGCCTTGTCCATTCTCTAGGATATCAACTTGAAAGTAGGAGGTAATTACATCTTTAGTAAAATGAAGCCACTGTCTGACAGCTGATCTTACTTGCTTATCAATATTTTTCAGGCTAACTTCAGTACTTCCCAGCACTAAATGATGGTAAAGCCGGGATAGTAAATAAGTTCTTAATACAAATAGGCGCTGTTAAGGTTTTAAGGGCACCTCTGTAAGCCTGGACAGTCTAGTTTTCAATTCTTCACCAAAGTTCACACGGTCTTCTAATGAGAATCTAACGCCTTCATATTTTCATAATGTTTATACATTACAAGGGAGGGGGCAGTTTCCCTGTACCCACTATAAATTTCACCAGCTCAACTTTCACCTCTCTCTCTCTCTCTCTCTCTCTCTCTCTCTCTCTCTCAGAGGGGCACCGTGGAAAGAATCAAGGACTTATTTGTATTAATAGCAAGTTCTTTCTTTCTTAAAAAGGCACTAGCTCTATCAAGCAATCTCTGAAGCCCTATCTTAATAGAGGTCAAGAGTATTAAATCGTTTACAAAAGCCATGGAGTTAATGTTCCTTCCGCATATTTCAAATCCCAGATGCTCAGGCAGGTCTTTGAAGAGCAGGTAAATTTGTTAGTTAAATAAGAATGGAGACAGAGGATCATCCTGTCTTACTCCCTTGTAAGCTTGATACTGTGTATTGTTCTTTGCCTACCATTCATTTTAGTGGGTTTTTCCTCATATCCTTTGACAACCGTATCGAAACAACGGTTGTTAAAGAACGTGGGGAATCGCAATATTTTACAATTGCACTGCAAAATTGCCACTGCAGGCAGGACCTTGTCAAGTCATCGCTACACCTGAATGCAAACAGAAAATTCCTCCGCTCATGAAGAGGACACAGAAAAATATTTTACTGCTCCTATGAGCTGAGCCTAGATTTAGTGTCCTTCTTGATAACATTGGGTCGCTATTACCCGACTAATTGATTATATTTATATATATATGTATTTACCATAGTTTTTCAATGAAGACTTAAATAAGGTACTGATGATTTATTTTCTCCAAATTTCTTAGAGTGAATGAGAAGAAGAAGAGCTACCTGTATAAAATTGTGATCAAATTAAGGTAATACTCAAAAGGTAGTGACGTCTATTAAATTGTTAGTTGATAGGTTGAATAAATTTAAGGAGGAACTGGACAGGCATCTGGAGGGAATGGTGTGATTTTTTTTTTTTTTTTTTGGCTGATGCTGCATAACTCATACACTTGCTTTCTTGCATCACATGCCACTGCTACTACTACTACTATTTCAAAGCGACTAATATTAAAGCATCAGTGCATTATGCTATAATTGCGTGTATTCTTCCGTTGAGTAACTGTTTACTGGATGAAAACCCGAATTTCCAGAAAGTCATGCAAAAAAGTTTATACAAATCCTCCAGTCGAGATGAAATTCGAACATAGTCCTTTTCCATACTCAGAAGACCTAAAGCTGGACCAATCTCTTTTTTTGTTTTTTTTTTTTTAATTCTTAACATCATATCAATGTGAAAATTAATAGAGAATTCAACTATCACTTATGAATTAGATTATCTGAAATTTTTAATGAAAAATTTATACTGATTTTTGTAATGTACATTATCAGTTATGTTAATGTTGTCTTATATAAAACTTGGTAATTGTGCATGGATTTGGATTTCTGTGGTCCTACAGTTATCTGATTGATAACTGTAGTCGAATCAAAAATGAAATTACGGATCTTTTAGTGCATTGTGCAAAGAAATACTATTACTGTTACCAACATTACAGTGTCCTTTATTTTTTTTTTACAGTGAAGATGAGTAAAAATTAGATTTTCCGGGAATCGTTTATAGACGATTCCCGGAAAGGGTCTTGATTTTTCTTCTTCAAAGCGGATAAACATCCACTTTTTCCGGATAAACATCCAGAATTCGTTTTGCTTCAAATTTTTTCATTTCTGGAATTTGTTTTATCCCGATCTTCCTTCCTGAAAAGCTGGTGAGCTTAGACAACTAAAATGCAACATCCTAGTGGTACTGGCAATTTTAAAAAAATTACGAGTACCACGGGTATTCGTAATTTTTAGAGTAATTTTTAAATTACTAGTAATTACGGGTACACGAAATTATCTAAAAATTACGAGCACATAATTTTAGGAGTATAAAAATTATGTTATATGCTGTATAACAAACATTACTATCTCATACTATTTTTACTTGCTTCAAATACAGCGAAGCTATCTACGATCACCGTCCTTCCACACCGTGTGGAAAAGACCTGGGTTCGAATCCTGTCGATGACGCGAGCAACTTTAATGGACTTCTTTCACTCCGTGGCTGAGTTAGTCGGTCTCAGGCGTAGATAACAAGGTTCCTCCCCCCATAAACGGGGTTTTCGTCCAGCAAAACAGGCAAATACAAATACCAGAGAACACACGCAATTTACAGACATAACACATATACTAGCATATATAAGAAATTATGGGTTGCCCTAATTTAATAGTGTGAGGGTTTTGAGTCCTTTTTCGAATCGTGGCCTACCCAGTCGGTCTTGTACGAGGTTTTCGTGGTTTCATTCAAAGCAAATTTGAGTTTTCAGCGCCAGCAAACAGACAACCGACTGAAGGATACACGTAAATGTAGATATGATATACTGACGGCTCATGGCTTTAGTAGTTTACCTTGGGGCTTAATACGCACAACACTCTAAACTAGTGGTTTTCAACTGGGATGCCGCAACAGGGGTGCCACGTAATTTGGGTTTAAGTTATTTAAACTTATTATTATTTTTTAAATTTATATGTTTATTTCATTATAAAAAGGTGTACAGTATCTTTTTAATTTTATGGTGACCTATAATTGATGTTTACTTATATTATATACCGTAGTAGTTTTTTATGGAATCAGTTTCAGGAGATAGGAACCATTACAAAAAGAGTTGGCTAAGGTAGCCCGAGGACTACATCAACCAGAACAGACCGTTATCTAGCTCTAACAGAAAGATGGAACCCTCAAATGTCATGTCATCAACTGTCTTTTGAGGTTGCTGCGACAACAGGTGAAAACGTTTCCAACCGGACTGTGTTAAGAAGTCTCAATTCAAATGTACTCTATGCAAGGAAGCCACTGGTTTGTATCACATTAACGCCTAGTGGACTGTTCCTTCTTGTGCTTAGTTATCTTAAGTTAGGCTCCTGGTTTTATCCAGTTATTATGAAGCAGTTGCCTATGAAAATCAAATAGTACTGTTTGGATCCAAGATTATCTAGGACGTCTGGGACTTAAACTGAATTCTGAGAAAGCAGCTCAGATGACTTTCGCAAAAAGGAGGACTATTAATGGAATTATACTCACAATAAATGGGACCGCCATTAAAAAGGTTCACTTAGGAACTAAGCAAATACTAAGTTCGAAGTATTTGCTCCAATTTACTCAGACTCTAGGGGAGAAACGATTGTCCTCTTCCTGGATACATCACTGTATCCCTTTAAAGCATAAAGACAAAAAGTTGATATTTTTATAATTAATTAAAGAAACACTAGGAATTAGTGTTTCTTGAATAAATTATAAACCTTCTTTATCAATACATTTTTGCCATTGTTCTTTTTCGACTCACATATTCACTTTGATAAAAAAAAAAAAAATAATAATAATAATAATAAAACAAAAGATGGATCCTGCTGTTGAAGCCAACCTGTTAATGTCATTTTCAGTCAAACAGAAAAAAAAAAAATCAGGTAGAGCCATGTCCGAATATATATGTAGGATGATGTAAACTCTCCACCTGCAAAACCACCGTTCTGCAATTTTCACCTAAGTCATGTGAGCAGTGAGTGGTCTGGCATTATTATGGTGTAATATGATTTAGTGTTCTCTTTGTTTCATAGCCACGTTAATCTTCTAAAAGTGTTTGGAAATATCTTTTCTTATTTATAATTTGACATTTCTCTAAGAAATCAAACAGAATTGGACCTTCCCTGTTCCAAAATACCGTGGCTATCATTTTTTGTGATGATCTAGTATTTCGAATTTTCGTTTCATGTTTTCTGTAGACTGGTTTAGAATAAGAGTCATAATGGAAGATCCAGGTCTTCACTTGTTATAAAGTTTTTTTTTTAAAATCTCCTTGAAAGTTATTTCACTTAAATAACAGGTCTTGGCGGATCTCCCGCCTGGTGAATTTCATTTCTCTTGTTAATAATTTGGGTGTCCTTTTGGAGTATATTTTCCTATAATGTAATGTGTTTAAAATGGTTAATACACTTCTCATTGAACACCTTAAATACATGTGATTATTGTCATGTCGTTTTGAATCATTTCATCCAAAATCTTAGTGTTTCCTTTTAAATGCACACAGAATTTAAAAAAAATTAGCTAGCTCTTCCTCTCCTTGGCTAGTCACAAATGCCAGTGACTCCTTTAATTAAAACGTGCAGGCCATATACGAACAATTCTCATACCAATAATATCTTGTTGCATATTTTCCTTAATATTTCATAAATTCGGGCAGCTGAGTTTTCTCCTGACTTGAAAAGGAACTCAATCAGCGCCCCTTGGCGGAAAAGGACATTTGTTTGACTATTCATAACTTCAGAATTATAACATATAGAAACTTTTATTTTGGCATGTAGTAGTGGTAGTAGTAGTGACATGTGATGCAAGAAAGCAAGTGTATGAGCTTATGCAGCATCAGCCCAAAAAAAAAAAAAAAAATCACACCATTCCCTCCAAATGCCTGTCCAATTCCTCCTTAAATTTATTTAACCTATCAACTTCCACAACGACAGATGGAAGTTTGTTCCAGCAGTTAACCACCCGCTGGCTAAAGGCAAATTTCCGCACATCTATTCTATTCATGTTTTGTCTTAACATCTATACTAGCAATATATAAAACTTTACGATGCTAACTCAATTATAAAAAATTTTGTTGCCCAAGAAGCATTAATTTTAGACTGACCATTGTATTTCAACCCAAGCATCAAAAAGGTGTAGAAACCATGGTTGGTTAAAATAGGGTTACCATCTTCTGCACTCATAAAAAGAGGACATTGACATGTTTTGGGGCGAATAAAAGAGGACAAAAAGTTCATCTTGGATTGAAGAAGAGGACAGAAAAGAGGATAAATATATTATGCAAATAATAAAATAAAGACAATGTAAACCACATTTACTGATGTTTAGGATTAGTACATTCATATGTGTCTTGAGAAATTATTTCCTTCAATAGCTCTGGATTGCCCCTCAAATATGTGTAAAAATCAACACATGACATATGTTTGGAATTGTACTGCAAAAACAAAATACCTTTTAGAGAATTGACATTTAACCTATTCCTTTCTTTCGTCCACTGACTTTGCATTAGAGAGAATACTCTACATTTGCATTGTGAGGAGGAATTGCAAAGAAAAACTGGGCAATTTTAAACAATTCTGAATGGAATTCAATGTTTTTTGAATTGCTAAAATATTTGGCCCACTTTTCATGTATAAGCATGTTTTTAAAGTCTTTATTATTTATTCATTTGACACTCAAAAATTTTCTTCAAATTGTTAAATTGGTCAAAACACTTAACATCATCAATTGTTACCCCTTTGTCAATCAAGTAGGAAATAGAACATTCTACATCGTTCCAGCTTGGTACTGCATCCATTTTCATCCACATAAAACAGGAAATGGATTCCATATGGTGAAGCCACTTATCTAAATATTCCATGCAATTTCTATACAGATTTTTTGTATCACTAGAAAATTTTTCACATTCAAGTACAAGTCCTTCATGTTTTTTGTATAGCATTTCCTTTACTCTTAATGGCATGAAGTTGTGATCCATCCGTTTCGACATAATTTCTTTCACTGAGACTAAGACATCTAGCACTTCTGCAGCTGAGTTACTTTCCCTTTCAATTCGTTGTATGTGTGTATGGAATACACTCATAAGTGATTGCATGAACGAAAGATGAATCTCACTAAATCCATTTTCAATGAACCTTTTAATCACAATGGGAGGTTTTTCTTGGGACAGAAAATAAGCCTGTAAAGCTGGAAACATATCTATGAGCCTTGTGATGCTTGAAAATAATGAAAGCCATCTCGTCTTGCTGTGAGAAAGGAGCTGTCTATATTCAATCTCAACAAACTCACAGTATTCCTTAAGCTCTTCAGTCCGGACTGTATAATTATAAAAATACTGGTAAATTTTAAAAACAATGTTCTCTACATCAACTTCCCAAAGTTCTGCGGCATTCTGAAGACAATTGTTCAAAATATGTGCAGGGCAGCCCACTCTAATCAAAGTCTTGTTATGCAACAATTTCTTTAATTTTGCAAAGACCTTATTCCCTTCTTCATTTCGTCTCAGTCCTCCAAACATTGTATTGCAATTGTTCCCAGTGAATGCAATACATTTTTCACACAAACCATTTTTTTTCAAGCGTTTCTTAAACATACATAGAAATGGTATCTGCATTCTCGTTATGCATCTTCTGTAATTCAATTAATTTTGTTTGTAACCCTCCTTTATTTACATCAAAATACTGAATAATTAATGGGAAGATTTTTTCAGAACCATGATTACTTCCATCAGTTGAGACTCCCACAGTATGCAATTTTATTTTCTTTTAAAGTTTTTACAGTAACATTAAGAGAATGATTTGCAAGTACAAAGTTTACAATGGCTTCTGTCTTGGTTCTAGCGCAGGAAAATCTTTTTGCTATCTCAGAATCAAAAAATACATTTTTTAACATGACAATTGTGCAATCCATTGATTTGTAACTACTATGATGTTTAACAGTGTGAAAAGCAAAGGTACCCTCTGCAGCAGCCAGATCATATTCTATTTTACCGACAGCTTTGACAAAAAAATCTGTAACCTTTCCCGAAGAGGCCTCACCTTGAATTGCTTTCTTGTGCTTCTCAGTTTCAATGTAATGCTTCAAATCACCAACCCCTTTATTGGCTACGGAAACATATGTCCCCATTCTGCAAACTTCACATTCAGCTTCCCATTCCTCTCGGCCAGATACAAAACATGGAAATTTGTTTTTCTTCTCTTCTGTAAACATGCACTTCCTTTTAGGCATTTTAGGGAAGTATAGTCTTTATAATATTAATTTTTATAATTGAAATAATAATAATTATTCTTTATTGTAAGTAGTGAAGCTTAAATTTTATTAAGGTTAGGTTATGTTTTACATTCACAACTAAACTAACCTAATTGCAGAAAAGTACCTACAGGTATAAAGATGGATAATAAATATTTTTGTTATTAAAGTGAAAAACAGTATTTTAAAAAAAGGTAAACTTTGGTATTAAATAAACTAGTCTGCCTCTTGATTGGATGGTTGATAAGTATACCAAATTTAGTCGACAGTACGCAACTTTCGATCAATTTGGTGTGCACACAGCTCAAATCCACGTTTTCATATGCTGCAATCAATTTCTAGAGAAAACAGTCCCTCTAACTGTCAATATTTATTTGACATGCTGGAATTCCTGTAATTTAAAAATCTTTTTCTAGCACACCATCTGATCTTCACGCGTTATCTACTCTCTAAACCAAAATATTGTATTGCTAGACTATATAAAATTTATATGTGCGTAAATTCTGAAGGGCGTGGGTTGGTAACAATCTCAATGCACTAAACTGAGCGTCGTCGGGGTCTTCCGCCTAATTGTCAACACGGAAATTCGAATTGAATAATCGTCTCCTATTCCGAAAAAAGATTCTGTATAACGTAACTCGGTAGTTTTCGTCCAGCTTGCATAAAAAAATGGCGTATAATATAAAAATCCGGACATTTAGACAAATTTATAAAAATACACCCGGACAAAAATTTTAGACAAAAAATCAGGACAAATCCGGTTAAAAGAGGACGGATGGTAACCATAGTTAAAATGCATGTGATAATCGTTCTGGTTTACAATGAAGAAGAACGGTTCTACTGCTTAACGATAGATGCCGCTTTGCTACAATGTAGTCGTTACCATGACTACAGACGTCTAGCAGAAAATGTGCTGGGGGTTCAATGAACGCATTTGAGCTATCACTTGAATGACAGTGCAGATAAAGTCAACTGAAATATTGAAAACTACCGAAATCCATGATTGTTCTTTATCATGAAACTTCCAAAATCTTAGACGCTAGGATGTTAAAGTTAGTATCACTCGAAACGATATTAAAAGATATTTTGCAGAAAACAAATTCTTTATTAACATTTGTTAATATTTCTACATTTATTTATTTTATTTCGACATTTTATTATCTACACTTCTTCAATATTTTACGAAAAAAAATAGTATCTATTAACTAGTCTATCTATTATGCATTCGATTAAGATCCAAATTTCCTTTTTGCAGAAAGTCAGTATTACCAAAAATCTGCAGTCGGCAGCAGAATCATTACAGTGAACACCACGATGCAACAACTTTTGTAAGCAATAGTACCAGACATTCAAAATTTAAGTTGGCGAACAATATACACACAAAAAAAAAGAGAGACTAAACTACCGAAAAAATTAAAAATCATTATATTGGTTAATTATAATTAATCATAATAATAATATTACGTAAAATTGATATCAGAATAGGAAAGATTCTTAATTATATAACTGCTCAAGAAGTTTAGAAAGCTGAAAAGTGAACTTTAAAATTAAATTTGTATTTTACCTCAGGGTTTAAGGTGCAGGAGTAAGGGTAATAAAGGAACTAGATTCTGTCGTCAATTCTTGCTTTTTATTACAAAAGGTTTATGAGAACGAAATATAGTAAAGCACTGATAAAAGAAAATTCACAAAATGAGCATTCACATAACACAGCAGCTGAAGTGCTTCTACGAATATTGACTTCGATGATTTGCAGAGTAGCTCCGTCAACGGTTAAGATCGTTATATATGTAATCTTTCAACAGTCACTCCAAATTACTGAGCGTTAAAACGTACATTTATTATTGCGAATGTCCTGAAAGGGAAATAAAATTCCTTTGGAAACCCCTATCCAATTCTTTGGACTGTCGAATTCGGCAATCAGCAGATCCTCCTGTGCAGGTGCAGAGTAATGTTGAAGGAGGAATCGCGACGACCTTCCCCCCCTGCAGGTAGTATAGTTTGTATACTCACCGTCTTTCCCACAACGGATGATGAATCCTGTCAATGATGCGAGGAATTTTTATGGGCCTTTTTCAGGACTTAGCTGAATTAGTTGGTCTCAGTCGAGGATAACACAGTTTTCTTCCCCGCCCCCCTGAAACTCAGGGTTTTCATCCATCAAATAGAAAAATCGACAGCATAATACACACAATTTACAGACATAATATATACGGCGCAATATGGTATAAATCGCTGATGCGCCTAAAACCCTAAAATAACAACAACAAGCGACGAAACATCAAAGGTTGTTATTGTAGAATTTTAGACGCATCAGTGACTTAGATCATATTGACCGTATATATATTGTGTCTGCAAGTTAAGTGTTTTTTGTGGTAGATTTGCTGTTTGCTGGACAAAAAAACTCTAGTTTCCACGAGAAAACACCATGTTATCCTCGCCTCAGTCCGACCAACTCAGCGATATTGTGAAAAAGGCCCGTAAAAATTCCTCGTGTCATTGACGTGATTCGAACTCAGGTCTTTTCTACCCGGTGTGAGGGACGACCATGGTTATACAAAGTCTGCTACCCACGAGGGCACTCAAAGGCACGCACGTCTTTCATGAACAGTGGTGATATATTTCATTGAGCAACAATCTGTAAGCATTAAAGATCAGATGATCTTTTTTTCCATACCGGGTGGAAAAGGCCTAGGTTCGAATCTCCTCAGTGAAGCGAAGATTTTTTATGGGTTCTGTCATAACTTGACTGAGCTAGCAGGTCTCAGATGAGAGGTTTGTTTCATCTCCCAGAAAATCGAGTTTTTGTTCAGCAAACAGCGAACTCCACCATTGAATAAATGCAGTTTACAAACATAGTACACCGACGCCTCATATCTTTGGCGTTTAGTTGCTTTTGCGCTTAACACATACACACATTGTTTATTGTTCCAAACATCACTTGACCAATTAATCTGATGGCACCATTCACAGAAGATATGGGGATTGTTTTTGGACCATATCGGCTGTTTTTGGCCATTTCTCGCGAACTGTTCCAAACAGATCAAAGGATGTGACGCTCAGTGGGTTTGGATCCACCTCATCACGTTGCAGCAACAAATCACTAAAGCTCCAGATGACCAAGGTAATCTGAAACCAGCAAATACTTGTCCCTGCGTGTATTGGGAAGGTTGGAACACGGAAGGTGAAAATAATACGCATTATGATTTGTACGGTGTCGGGATGCAACCGAGATAGTCGCCTTATTACCCCTAAGCTACTTTTAGCGTTTTCTTCGAAAGAGATTATCGTCTCCTTTTCGACCGTAAATATATCACATTAGGGTTACTTGGGAGAACAAACTCATCCACTTATGTATATTATGTCCGTAAATTGCGTGTGTTCTCTGTTGGGTTTGATTGTTTTTGCCTGACGACAAAAAAAACCCACTGGACACTGAAGAGGAAAAACCTTGCTGTTCTTGCTAGAGACCGACTAACTCAGCCACTGTGTGGACAGGAACCATAGAAGTTCCTCGTGTCCTTAGCTGGATTCGAGCCCAGAACTCTTCCACCCAGTGCGGGGAAGACGGCGATGATAACCACTGGGCAACCAGCGAGAGCCCTTCGTGACCTTCTCGACCTTAATCTTATTCCTGGAGTAGAGTAGCCTTTGTCTACTGTGTGTGAAGTCTGCGTGGTAGCACAGTGGTATCGTCATCGTCCTACCCACACCAGGTGGAAAAGGCCCAGGTTCGAATCCCATCGATGACGCGAGGAACTTTAATAGGCTTTTATCATTCCGTGGCTGAGTTAGTCTGTCTCAGGCATAGATAGAAAGGTTTTCCCCCCAGATACTGGGTTTTTTTTCGTAAAGCAAAACAGGCAAATCCACCAGAGAACACACGCAAAATACAGACACAAACACGGGTTAATGTAATCAATTACGGGTAACCCTAATATAATATATATATATGTATTTTTTTTGTGTGTGTGTGAATTCGACTCCGCCTGAAGCACGCCCTCTTCAATCTGCAATCAAGCCGCTGATTGCCATTCGCATTTGCATGGTGATGACCGGAAAGTGTGGTCGTATTTAGGAGTGACTGCAAAGGCATTGCCTTCGCATGTGCTAAATTAAACATTAAATAAATATCATATATACTTCAGTCGAATAGGTAATTATTCTCACACCTTCAGTCTTCACAAATGTCTTGAAATCAGTAAAGAGATTTTAGAATCGCTGAGCTCTTCAAAAATGCTCTACCACTGAAACCTGAGCGTGTATAGCGCGGAGTGATCGAGAATTATTAGTATGGGAGATCACGTCACACACTTTTGACAAAAACAACTATTATTTTTAGGCTACCTGAATAATTAAATTCACCTGCCGTTCACTGTGTATTATGTCCGTAAATTGCGTGTGAGGTTAACTCAGGAAGTCACTATGCCAAATTATTATTTTTGACACTCGCTAAAAAAAAGTGCATTAAACACTGAAAACTTGAGGAGCTCAAGAAAAGACAGCCGTCACCAACTGCCACTGCAGATGAACTCAACACTTATTTTGCATCGATATTTACAAATTAAAAACCTTGGTCGATTTTGCCGGTTTTGATAGAAGAAAACCCGAGTTGACGGGGGAAGAAACCTTGCTGTCTACGCCTGAGACCGACTAAGTCAGCCACAGAGCGGAAAAAGCCCATTCAAGTTCCTCGCGTCATAGACGGGATTCGAACTCCGGCCTCTTCCAGCCGGTGTGCGGTGACGATATCACTGTGCTACCCATGCAGACACACATTGGCCAAAGGAGGAAAGAATTGATCTTATAAAACTTCCATATGTTATATCTTGGAAACGATGCCTTTAACCAAAAATGTCGCAGAGTATTTTCGCCTTATTTTCCCTTAAGCAGTAGCCCGTTAGTTTTTCATACACCATCTACTATACATACCTTGTATATTTCGAATATTTCTAGAAGGATTTAGGATTACATTCTAGAAATCTAGATATGGCACGAAAATTTTGAATTGAATTGATGTCAACGATGTAGAAATTTGGGAATTAATAGTTTGATAAAAGAGAAGACTAATAATGAATGTTGAATGAATTACTGAAACTAAGAATAATGTTTATTAAACTATCGACTTATTTTTTTTTAAATAAAGATATTTCAGAAATCATACCTGGTTATATAAACAGATTTTGCTAGCGGTAACGGCTATTTATACGAGGAGCATTCAAAAAATAAGTTACACCTGCCTTCTCTTGGTGTTATTACGCAACAAATGTGGCGCCTGCGCGAAATGGAATTCTTATTGTGCGTTCCCTGGTAGGTGAGTTTCGTTTACACAGCGGTAACAGTTGTGTAGGATCAAGCATTCATAATGGCACGTCAGCTAGAATGTTACTCCAAGTTCGAGGTATGTGGAACAGTACGATTTTTGTGGGCGAAACGTCTGAATTGTTTAGAGATTCATTGTGAAATAACGGCGGTGTATGGGGAAAATGCAACGTCGCGTCCAGCCATAGTGAAGTGATGCCTGCAATTTGAAAGTGGTCGCACAGAATTGACGGATGCTGATCGAAAAGGAAGGCCATCAACGTCGACCACTGCAGACAACGTGATACAGGTTAATGAAATGATTCGCAATAATCGAAGACTGACAGACGGAGAAATGGCAGAGTTGGATATTTCGATAGGCAGTGTTCATTCCATCGTCTGTGAACATCTTGACTATTGCAAATTGTGTGCAATATGGGTTCCTCTTTCACTGACAGACGAACACAAAGGTCAACGTTTTTTATCTTCTCTAGCCTTCCTTCAACGCTATTGTGTGGAAGGCCATGACTTCTTACGCCGCATCATCATCACGGGCGATGAAACGTGGGTACACAATTTCCCCCCAGAAACGAAGAGAGCGTCTATGGAATGGAGACACACAACATTGCCAGTGTGGAAGAAATTCAAAGTTGCACCATCAGCAGGAACGGTCATGGCCACTGTTTTTCGACTGTGAAGGAGTTGCTTACACTGAATTTATGACAAAAGGCACAACAATTAATGCTGCCTCATACTACCAAACATTATGGTCTTTGCGAACAGCCATGAAAAACAAGAGGCCTGAAAAGCTAAGCAAAGGTGTTGTTCTCATTCACGACAACGCCACGCCACACAATGCACGTGCAACACGACACTTGCTCCAAAGTTTTGGATGGGAGGTATGGCAACATCCGCCTTACAGTGCCGATCTTTCGCCTTGTGACTATCACATCTTCTGCAAGCGGAAAGAACATCTGGGGGAACAACGATTTGCAAACGATGAGCAGGTGCAAACAGCAGTTCGACGGTGGCTGAATGACTAAGGAGTGGATTTCTCTTATCAGGGAATCGAACGTTTAGTCACACGTTCCGAAAAGTGTTTACACCAACTCAGTGACTATGTGGAAAAGTAGTGCAAGGTATGTGCTTTCTGTTGCATAATGTTACATACCTCAACAAATGTCTCTTGGGCTACAATGGTCAAGTGTAACTTATTTTTTGAATTACCCTCGTAAAGCTATTCTTGCACCTAAACTTAGCCCTGAAGGTAGGCACTTTTTTGTGGAATTATAAATGCTATATTCAACACAATATAATAGTACTATAAATAATACTGCAGCTATTTTATAGATTTATGCAAACTATAGTTCAGTAGTACAGTATTATTAACAGTTAGATCAGAGTAGTTATCTGGTAGTAGGAGTTTCCATTGAGCACAGCGTTCTACACCGAGATAGCTTTCTATTAGGAACACTCACAACCGTGACTTGATAAAGGGCGCCTGTTGCTAAGCAGCCACATAATGCATTGTCTGTATATTAGTATGGGCAGAGCGTAGCACTACAGCATTCAGTAGTCTGGTGTTCCAAGCGAAGAATGAGCCTGAGACCTACCCTAAACAAGTTCCAGTTAGTGGGAGCGAGTATCTCGGATATCACCGTTTCGTCCGGTGTTCCCATACTGCCATGTGTATTAAGGGCAGACCAAATGTAAAAGAACCTCCAGCCAGCACTCCTATGCAAGAGAGTCCCACAATGTGCAAGCTGACTTGCATGAGACCTCTGGCTGGAGGTTCCAACATGCACAACCCATTTCAATATGGATCATATGTCGGACACCAGTTTTGCTATCGCAGCCAACGGCTCATTCGAATGCTTTTACTAACCACCCGTCACAAGTAAATGAGTCTGTTGTAGGCATGGGAGCAGAACTATTGGACAGAGGACGATGAAAACAGTGTGCCTTTTCCGATTAATTGCGTTTACAACTGTACAATCCGGACGGAGGGGCTACAGGTGCAACATAGAGCACCCACTCTTGATATACAAGAGACGTACAGCGTGTCTTGTGCATTCCAGGAGCATGCTAACTGTGGAAAAACCCTCTATCCAGCAATGCGTTGTTGACCAATTGAGCAAGAGAAGACATGAGTTATACACGAGGCTCTCGAACCCTAATACACGAAGGGAATTGTACAGGTCGGAGGAGATAGAGTAATGGCTTGGAGTATGTTGACTGGGAGACTCTGGCGACTATCGATCATCACTTTTCTGGCAACTCGTGTAGGTCTATAAAGATTGACCATATGACAGTGTGTGCACATATAGCACAGTGGTTGTAATCACCGTCCTCCCCACGTGCAACCAAATTTGTAACATATCATCTTTTGTTGATGAATACGTGTTATTCCTTCGCCAAAAAGTGGTTTGGAGTGATTTGCAGAAAGTGGTCAATTACGGACAATTACTGTTCATTATCCCTATAATTATCATTTATCATTGTTCTTAATAGTAATTGTTGTGTAATTTGAGATTTTTATTCGTTCATTTTTTTGTGTACAGGCGGAAATTAATATTTTGGAAATCATTAATCAGCATGGGAAGAGGTCCATTTGAAATGAGGCATTGGATAAAATATGTAGATACTCAATAAAATATTCCTTCCACTTTCAAAGTACGATAGGAAATGCAATCGAGGTGAAGTGATGTGTTGGTTCTGAGATGAAGGCGCTCTATTCGTGTACGAAATATTGTGTCCTCCTTTCATTTGATAATTCTACTTTGATAATCCTTACGAATTTTCTGAGAAGAATAACGAAATGGAATAAAAATATCCATAACTTTTCACTATTCAGTTTATCCAATAATCAAATCTATTGTTGACCATTTGCTGTTTACGGACATCAAAATGCTGAAAAGCAGTTATTAGCTATACTTGAGTTAATGTGATTTTTCCTCTTTCTTAGACCCTCGTGGGTAGCACAGTTGGTATAATCACTGCCCTCCTCACACCGGGTGGAAAATACCCTGAGTTCGAATGCCGTAGCTGAGTTAGTCGGACCCAGGCGAGGTAGCATGGGTTTTCCCTCCTGGTTTTTTCCACCTTTCTGATTTTTCGTCCATAAAACAGCAAATCAACCACAGAACACGCGCAATATGGCCTAACATAAATGGATTAATTAAAATATTTGCTATTCCAAAATTTCTTATTGTTATGACTGAAAATATTTTGTATTAATTTGCAAGAATTGCTTTAAATAATCTCTTTGCACGCGATGACCTCATAGTTTCAATTAAACTGTCGCCCAGTGCCCTGACCTACATTGTAGAACTTCCTGTACTGCTCGTCTATAACACCCACTCTACACAATTTCCTGTACTGGAGGTAGAAAGCACAATTATTTTATTTTATTTCTTTATTATTTTGTGTGTGTGTGTGTGTGTGTGTGTGTGTGTGTGTGTGTGTGTGTGTGTGTGTGTGCGCTGCCTACGTAGTTTTCCCAGCCAAAGCAAGTCATAACTAGCGCAATTCCGCTTTTGTATTGCCTCGAGTTAACAAAATGCAATTTTACGCACTTAGCATGTTAAACAGTTACTGAGAAGGAGTTGGCCTATTAAAGAAGTAGAAAATGTTGTGGGCAAATATCCACGCAATATTTACAGAAAAAAATGATTTGTAAATATCAAATTTCATTCGAGATTGAACGATTAAAATATGAAGAATAGAATGAGAGGTTTTGTTATGTCGTTTGTGTACACCGAGGAGTAATAGGGATATCAATCAAATAATGTTGATTCAATAAATTAGCATATTAAAAACAAGAAATAATTCTGTTATATGTACAGAATGTACAATTTTGCCTATTTATTTTCCCTCCGTTCTTAAAAATAAAAAGGATACTTACCTACATTTGCAATTTTTGTGATACAAAAAAGAGCAAGCAGCTGTGCAAAAGTTGGCTGAATGTACTTAGCATCACTAACTGGGACATTATCAGTTTTTCTTTTTATTTTTTTTACTTATTTCTAAAATGCTTTATTGTATAAAGTATTCCATTATTAGTAGGAAGTATCAGTCACCATGAATTTACATGCGTTTCCATTATGCTAACACCAAACAGAATTTAATAATTAAAATGGGAAAATGACTTTAACTAAGAATAGTTCTTTAAGTATTTTAGAAGTTTGTTGGCTACTAAATTTTTGCGCGTGTACTATTGGGTATTTTGATCTTTATGCTTAGTTCTTTCCTTGCTTCTAATGAAGTCAATAATGATAGAAAATGCTTTGCATTTTATTTATTTCTCACCACGCAGGGCGCTCGAGGTCTAAGCTCGATACGAGAAAGTTGAAGAATTGTAATACATTGGAATTTACACGCGTATAAAATTAAGTTTAATGAAAGAAAATGAAGAGTAATTTCTTATACATAGATGGGCTAGGCGTATAATCAATTTGGTGTTTATTACATGAAGGAAACGGAACAGAGGACCGACAAGTAAAATACAGCTACGAGGGATAGGCAGTGAGAAACAGGTTTTCTCACCAGAATTCGGAAAAAAATCGCACCCACAGGCAGTTGTGAAATTCTTGTGGGTGCCAGTATTTCCATGCCATTGCTTTTATTGATAAGAGCACCCCCTTTGTTCCCCCTAACCAATCTTGTTTCCCTTGTCTGTACTCGTTCCAGCAGCTTTACATCTTTCCTAAAATGAGGCCTCCAGACCTGTATGCAGTACTCAAGGTATGCCTGACCATTGCCTTGGACAAAGGGATAATCACCTCCTTTCCCTACTAGCAAAATTGCTGTATGTATATCATTGACAAGACCCTATGAACTGCTCTGGAAGCCTCTCTGCACCGCTCAGAAAACTTCATATCTGACTGCACAATTACCCCCAGATCTTTTTCATTTTCCACTACCCTAAGTGTAGTACCGCACAGTTTGTACATTACTCTGGGGTTACTTCTACCCATATGCAGTACTTTGCATTTGTCATTGTTAAACTTCAGTTGCCACCTCTCAACCCATCTGCCCAACTTTTCTAGATCTGTTGCAGTAGCATATTGTCGTGTAGTCCTGTACTGCTGTTTGTGTAGTGTTCATTTGTTCAGAAAGACCTAATAATAGAGTTGCCACATTATAAACAAAAAGTGATCCATGGAATTGTCGTCTCTGTGTGTGCGTGCGTGTGCTAAGAGCCAAAGCAACTGAGGCTATGGGGCTTCAGTATATTGTAAATGTAAATTGCGTATATTCTGTAGTCAATTTGCCTGTTTTGCCTAAAGAAAAACCCTAGTTGCCAGGAGAAAATTGTGAAACACTCGCCTAAGACCGACTGACTCAGCCACATTGGTAAAAAATTCAATAAAAAATCCAGGCATTATTGACGGTATTCGAACTCAGGCTCCTTCTTCATCCGGTGTGGAGAGAACAGTAATGATATCCACTGGTCTGTCCGCGAGTTTAGTGCAGTGCTGTAAGGGCTGCAGTTTCCTCCAGGGTGCCTTGGCTTAAACGAAAGTGCTGGAAAAGATATAAGAAGATATACATTTAAATAATAATTTTTTTTTTTTTTCATTATAATCACCGTCCTTCACACACCTGGTAGAAGGGGCCCTGGTTCGAAGCCGGTCAGTGACTCAAGGAAATTTTATGGGCTTTTTTATCTTTAGTGACACTCGGATTTCTAGGCAAAATGATATATCTCTTTTGGGGATTACCCTGACTTCTAATCTCTCTTGGCACAAGCACATTACAAATATTTCTTTCTCTGCATCTAAAAAACTTGGTTTTCTCTTTCGCTCTCGGCGTTACTTTTCTTCCAAACAGCTGCTCACTCTGTATAAATCGCAAATCCGCCCTGCCATGGAATATTGTTTCCACATCTGAGGCGGTGCCCCCAAAACCTCTCTCCGGCTTCTTGATTCCATTCAGAAGACGGCAGTTAGGTTAATTAATGATTCACCTCTAAAGGATCTCTCCACTCGCTGTCTCATAGACGTACTGTTTCTGCTGCATGCCTCTTCTACAGATACTTCCATGGGCACTGTTCTTTTGAATTGGCTTCTATAATTCCCGCTCTGTCTTTCAAAACAGTCCGAACACGTGCAGCCACCAGCCAACATCCATTTACTGTCCAACTTCAAACTCACAGAACCAACTTTTCATCTTCGTCATTTATTCATTCAACTGCCGTTTTCTGGAACAACCTTCCTTCATACGTATTTCCTGAAAATTACAATCTACAGAAGTTCAAGTCCAATGTCAACAAATATCTTCTTTTGCCTTCTCAACCTCCTAAGTACTATAGGTTCTAATACCTCTCGTGTTTGGGGTTTACATAAAAAAAAAAAAAAAAAAAAAACGTAACCAGTAGATCCTTTAACTCCTGTTAGATCCGTGGTTGAGACGCCGCAGATCGGAATTGCTGTTAAAACACAAACCACAGATGCTCGATGGGATTGATGTCTGGTGAATTTGGAGGCCAGGGCAATACCTGGAAGTCTTCCTCATGTTCCGCGAACTAGTCTCGAACAATCCGTTCGGTGTGGCATGGCACATTATCTGCTGAAAGACGACACCGCCAGAGGGAAATACCGTTGCCATGAAAGGGTGTACCTGTCAACAACGATGTTTAGGTGTGTGTGTGTGTGTGTGTGTGTGTGTGTGTGTGTGTGTGTGTGTGGGTTGCCTGAGTGGAGCCCGGAGTTTCCCCCATTAGCCGCTTCATATCTTCTTGTTTACAGGACTTCTTTCTAACCGGCAACTTAGCAAGTGGGGGCAGAGACACGAGGTATCTGCCCCCCACTCCCCACTCCCCACCCCTGCCACGAGGAGGCGTGCCGGGTTCTACTATCATTTGGCTTAATGTCCCTGAGAGATTCAGGTGCACTCAATTTAGGGGGAAGTAAGGAAGAATGATAGAAAGGGGGAAAATTCAAGAGTAGGACCGCTCTAAGAAGAAGTGATGAGAGTTTTAGTAAAGATGAAATATCTCTTACTCAGGGTGGTGAAATAGAGAGAGGAATGTTTGTTGTCTTCAGTCAGAGTCAAGGTTGGTAATTATTTGTCAAATCCGGTTGTCTTCCCTCCTAATGGCCTTTCTTCTCGTAAAGGCCTTAGTGGCGAAGGCGTTGAATGCCTTCAAATCTTCCTCGCTTTTTGTGAGCTTTGTCTTGTCAGTTGGTGGTGTGGAGTCTACTAAGAAGGAGAGCTCCTTTCTTAGATGCTGGTAACAATGACAATCGTTGAGTATATGGGATGTTTAGGTAAAGTGTAAAGTATTTTCGTGTCTAACGGCACCAGAGGTTTCCCGCATCTCCCCGTAGCTTTCATTGTGGGTATCACAGTTCACTGTTAAGGCCAGAAATTTAAAAGTGTGTGAGCTATGTGCGAGGGGTTTCCGAAAAGTAAGGTGACATTTTTTTTTCTTAATAATGGTGAAAGGGAATGAGATGAAACGTGGTGGAATGATAGACCCTCTAATAACGTTCAAAAAGACCGCCAGTGCAGTGTTGCGGTACTGTCGCCTCACAGCAGATTCCAGTTGCAAAATGGCGGCTACCGTGGGAGTGCTGTCCAAAATAGGTGTTCGTGAAGTTATTCTCTTTTTGCAAGCAAAAGGGTCTTCACCAAGTGATATTCACCATGAACTGGTTGCTGTGTATGGCGAAAAGGTGATAACAAAGAAGCAGGTGTTTTTGGTGCAATGAATTTAAAGTGGGCCGTGTTGACATTGAAGATCGGCATCGGACAGGCAGGCCTTCATCGAACAAGACAGAAGACAACATTTCGCACATTAAGGACATCTTTCTTGAAAATAAGCGAGTGAACTGCTTGAAATTTCACAAATAGTGAACGTGAGTATATCGACTGTTCACGGTGTCCTTGGCTTTCGAAAGCTGATGCGGCTGGGTGCCCAGACAATTGTAAGAGGAGGACAAAGCAAAACGCATGGGGATGTGTCTGGAGAACATGTTGCGATACAGCGACAAAGGAGAGGATTTTCTCACTCGCATAGTCACAGCAGACGAAACGTGGGTTCATCACTTTACTCCAGAGAGCAAACAAGACTCCATGACCTGGAATATCCACAATCTCCTGTGCACAAAAAATTCAAAACTGTTCCCAGTGTCCGAAAAGTCATGTCCACAGTGTTCTGGGATCGCCAAGGCGTTCTATTGGTGGATTCCATGCCGAAGGGAGGAGCAATCAAGGCACAGCTTTACTGTGTAGGGTTGGAAAAACTGAAAGCCAACATTCGACGCAAATGACCAGGACTCCTGAGAAGTAGCTTGAATTTGTTGCACGACAACGCAACTCTACACACTGCTCACACTGCTCGTGAGTGGTTGCGCCGTAATCGTTGGGAAACTCTGTCACATTCCCCCCTACAGGCCAGACTTAGCGCCTTCAGACTTCCATTTGTTCGGCCCCCTGAAAAAACACCTTTCAGGAAAGCATTTCACCACGGATGAGGAAATTCATCAGGCGGTGCGATGTTGGGTATTGCGTGTGGGCACGGACTTTTTCAGTACTGGTATTGATAAACTGATCCATCGTTGGGGCAAGTGCATCAATAAAACTGGAGACTTTGTGGAGAAGTAGTGCACGTTCACTTATTTCTTGGTATGTAATTTCAATTTCATATTATTAAACATCATCGAGAGAAACAATGTGTTGCCTTACTTTTCGGAAAACCCCCGTATATGTGTAGTGTTATGTACCGTTGTTCTTCCGGCCATTTAGCCGTTGCGCCCCTATTGGGACCCATCGTTGCCCACACTTGGCCTCGTGGAGGCAGACAAGGTACCCAGCAGCTCTATATTTTACTCTGGCAGACCCTGCCACCTAGTTTCCTGAAATTTCAGTGGATAGGGCCTATGTAGAAAAAAAAAATAAAAAAATAGTGGGGTGAGCGCTAGGATTGGAAAAGCCAAATGGATTATAAGCGATGTAATTTGGACGTAAATATTAAACTTTGGAATTTGTGTGGGGCGTATGCTAGTGTATAGGTAGAGTAGGAGAGGGAGACCAAAGACTGGGGTTGACAGGATGAGAGGTAGAACTATGGGGACGATAGAGAAGGCGACTCCAATATGGTCAGTGAGGCTGGCCCAGCCCCGACCAGGAGGAAAGGAGAGGCAAGGGGAAAGAAACCGTCTCTCCCCCCGCCAGGGAACAGGAGTAAAGGCACCATCCTGAAAATTGGGGTGTGGTGCCATCTCGGCCCGTCGTGATATAGGGCCTGTATTTTTTGACAAAACTGGAGAAGTTTATGGAGAAGTTTATCGTGACATAATCCAACAGTTTATGGCATTGTTGGAGGTGAATGAACGAGAATGTTGGTTTCAACAAGATGGTGCGACCTGCCATACAGCAAATGAAACGATGGCCATGTTACAGGAATTTTTCAGAGATTGCTTGAGCTCAAAAAACATGTGGCCCCCAAGATCTTCAGATCTTACTCCTCCAGATTTTTTTCTTTGGGAACAATTAAAAGGTGAGGTGTTTCACAACAATCCTCATGCTCTTGACGAACTGAAGGCTAACATTGAAAAAGAGATTGCTTTTTTTTTTTTTAGGAGCATTAGCAACTAAGGCCATATTGCTCCAGGAATATGCGGTGGTCATTCCCTGACCTTTCCGCATCCTCCGTATTTGGTGGTGACGGGCTCGAACCCCGGTCTAATCAAGAAGCGTGTGCTACACACTGCTGCTCCTTCCCACCTGGCTACGGAGGCGCCTAAAAGAGATTGCAAACATAACTGAGCAAACATTATATGAGGTGGCTGCAAATGTCATGAAAAGGGTACGAACCTGCATCCAAGCGAGTGGAAACCATTTCCAACACTTGTTGTAAAGGTTGTTTAATTTCTTTCCGTTGTAAAGGTTGTGTAATTTCTTTCCGTTGTAAAGGTAAAAGTATGTGCAATATATTTCCCTTTTGTATGATTTGTTAAAATTCCTATAATATGGTTGCATTCTTTATGAAATACCCTGTTACAAACTATACAAATATTTTAAATCTTTACAACATACTAATCTATTTACAAATGTACAAACTGTATCAGGACGATGGGTACCTTCTTGAGCTGACATAAATATACAAAAAACGTTACAATGGAACATCAAATGATGCCAGACATGGTCATGTGTTAGACAGTGAAGCATGTTCACGAGGTTGTGAACGTTATGGAGGCAGTTGTCTTGCAGTGCAACGAACGTTGGCATGATGCGTCCCATGTAAGCGCTCTACATTGTCAACAGCAAGTGTCTGATTCTGCCCAGTAACCGATTTGTGTGACTTCCATTTAACTATCAACAACCTTGCGCACGTGCTTCACTGTCTGATACATGAACACGCCCGGCATCATCTGATGTTCCATTGTAACTTTTTTATATATTAATGTCAGCTGACAAAGGGACCCATTGTCCCGATATAGTAGAGGTATGTGTAAATAATTCAATATTTTGTAAATATTTGTAATCTCCTACACATTATTTGTGTAATAATAACATTATACTAATATTATAATGCACTGATAGAAATCTAATCAGGAAATGACCTATGTAATTATTTACCTGCGCATTTGTAGTGACGTAATTGCTCCCCCCTTCTCCTATTGGCTCGAATAAATATCACTAGGAGGAAAACGTTTTTTAATGTATAGAGATATAATAATTAGTGGAACCCTCCAATCAGGGAGAAATAATATAAGAGCAACAACGATAATAATAATAATAATTCTCTAAAATATTTCTTTCCCCATCAAAGAGAAATAATAATAATAATAATAATAATAATTCTTATTACTTTTGTTATGATCGTTCACAGCTTGTGGAGGTCTGGTCGAAAAACGTTGTTGTAAGGAACGATCACTATTAAGTTAAAAACACGAAAACCACCGTGTAATTAAAACAAACTCTGTCATAGTCTACTAGAGTACATTAGTAGTAGGCTATGGCTCTGTATATAATTACATAGTCAGGTGTAATGTAAATCATGATTTCTTCTGATAGCTTTCTAATTGATGATTTCAGAATTTATCAAAAAGAAAATTTTGTACCAAGTCAGTGGGGACACTACTATGCCGCTAGGTTTGCCATCGCTGGGGTTGCAGAGAAGAATCGAGGACCCACCAATTGGTACGACATGGTTTATAACGAGCACGCGGTTCCCTTCGTAAGCCTTGTTGGGAGGGGGCAGGTACCATTAATGATTACGATTAGTAGGTTCCTATTTTCCTTATTGGTCGCTTACGCAATGGACCAATACTCTTATTACGTATTTTCTTTTGCTTTTCCTCCAGGGTGTGAGTAAGCCAGTTTGCAGACAGTCGTCTGTCGCGGGTGCCTCCTTGGCGGCAACAATGAGACCGGTTTAACAACAATCTCTATGTAGGTTTAAATAACCTTTGACATCGCAGATTGCCCAACAGCAACAAATCTCTTACACTTCAAATTAAAGCCACCTCTATAAATATCTAAATGAGTTTTAAAACCCATATTGTGATCAAGGATCAAAAATGGAAAATTTTACAAAACCTATCGCTCTTTAATACAATATCTTATTTTAAAATTAATAATCAAGTTATAATACTACCGAAGCAGGTGACGAACCGGAACGACCTTCCGGCATACAGACTCTAGCCATTGCTAGCCCTGATTGTGACTACATACTCAATAAGAGGTGACCATAAAGTAATGAAGCTAATTAAATAACAAACATCCCTTTACTGAAATCTATCAATGAACTTTATTTGCTGCACATGATTTCTTCTGATGCTAATGCACTTTAATCAAGTTACTGTTGAACAGATATCGGAAAGTACTCTTTTGAAATACCGATCAGAACATTTCCATACCCTTAAAGGTTATTTCTTTATTACTGAATGCTTGGGAGTGCTCAAAGTGCAGGTGACAGCCTCCCGCAGAGGGTGGGGATCGCGAGCAACTTTAAAGAAACGGATCGGAAAATTGTTTAAATCTGGCCTCAGATTTTATTGTTTTGTTGTTTTTTTGTCTGTTTCTAATCCAACGGTGTAAGCATGTTTGCGGAGCAGAAAGTAAAATACGCATTTGATTCAAAAAGAAGTGGTAAAGTCTAAATATTTCTGTAAATATTATGTTGTATTTATTTTGTTTTACATCTATTGCCGTTTACTAATTGAATGGTATTAATATCTAATATATAATAGTTATTTTAAATACTAGATATTCCTCTTAAAAAATTGAAGTCGCGTATTTCATTGTTCCGGATCCACTTTTAATCAACTCGAATATAACTTCTTTGAAATGTTTTCTCCCCCCCCCCCTGCTATTTTAAGTGTTCTAGTTTCGTTCTTCGACTTGGTTATCCTTGTTCTAATATTGTTTGTTTATGTGTTTTTTTTTTGTTTTTTTTTTGTATAATTTGGTATTTAATTTGTGTATCGCTTTGTAACTTTAGTTAGTAGATGTTAGATTGCATATTTGCATTTTGGCCCTTCAAATGGCTTCGGTTAACGTGGAAATTTATATTTCGTATTTTCAGTTTGTTTGAGTTGCTTCTCGTCCATCGTGTTAACTTATTTTCCGTTGTGTCTGGCTCGATCGCTAACATAGGAACTATGATATGATTCTTTTTGCTGTTTGACACGCCATGACAGAAATGAAAATGTTTTGGGAATTTTCACAAAACATCGCCGCTGCCTCCCCGAAGAAGTCACTGTAGTTACCCTAAAATTTCTTGGGTTTTCATTTTTAAGTAGCTGTCTGTATTCACCATGTTAGATTTGGTGCAGGGGGAGAGGGATATTTCCATGCTTGTTTCAGCAGCAGTTGCGCTACCATTTAAGCAGGAGATCATGTTTCTGTTCTTGCTTGGGTAGTACAGAACCTGTTTATCTGTTCAGTATTTTTAATTTCACTTCGTATTTGATAATTTCGTTTTTTAATTTTGCCCATGAAGGTGGTTTTTGGCATCTCTTTAGCATTACTGGTCGCAATCGGTAACAATTCCTTTAATCGCATAACAGTATTTAATTTTGTAAATCATGAAATGTAACTTTTCTTTTTGGGATAAGAAATTGTTTTGGCAATCCAGCTCAACTAGAATTTTGTTTGTTGGAATGGAATAGATAATATAACTTCCTAGCAGCAGAACACACACTGTCCTATCAAAATTGATGTGACAGTTGTAGTTATGAAAGAAAAAAAAAAAAAAACATGCATTTATTTAAAGAAATTAACAGCATGTTACAAAATCCTTGTCGGTAGACTCCGAACCGTTTCTTTTTTTTTTTTTTTGTTAATAGGAAGATGCTATTTTGATGAATTCTTACTTCCACACAGCTGTCACTTCAGCTACTGATTACGAGCTGTGGCAAAGTGAAGCTTTGGCATGTCTTGAAACCCGTTACTGGAGGTTGGTTGTGCAGTATGACAATAGGAATGTACCAATCGGTATTCACCACGCTGATGACATAGTGCAGGAAGAGGACTGTTTGTTGTAGAGTTTAGGCGCATCAGCAGCTTAGGCCATATTGTTCCGTGTACAGTATATGTTTGTACATTGCATGAGTTCTGTGGTCGATTTCTGGAGAAAGAAACCATGCTAGCTGCGACCGACAGTGGAAGACCGAGTAATTAAAAGAAATTGTTGCCATGCTAACAGCTTTCGAGAAGCTGTTCAGATCATCGGTCTTGCACCAGTCATTGTTGGAGCGTGATCTCCTACAATGTCTTGCTCAGTTTTTAAAGTAAAAACAGAATAAGTCTAAATTCATACCAACAAGGTAAGGTATTCTAGAGCGCTAGTGTAAACGCTTAGTTTGGAGCACCATTCTGAAAATAAATAAATAATTTTCTGTTTATACTTCGAGGCTACCACATGAGGTCAGGGTAATTCACAAGATAGAGAGAAACAAGAACATCGCCGCATTTAGTAGTCACTCGAGCTTGAACCACGATCACTCAAAGCACGTGTACTTTTGTACTCTCATTTTCTTGTACGACCCAAACTCCAGATTTTACAAGTTCGTAATACTATACGTACGAGTATAATTTTTCACAATTACAATGAAAATTTATAAGAATCTTCGCAGATCTTAATAATTAGATTTTGGAGTATTGTGCAAGAGTCAATAAGCTAAAATATTTAATGTTTCTTTGGGTAATGGCTACACTGGAACTTCATTACTTCAAGGGGTGCTGTCCTCAAAGACTTTCGAGCTTGATATCCTCTCACCGTTCCAGAGAGAAAGGAATGAGTAAATAGCACTGGGGATTCCAGTTGTATTTCTATCTTTTATTTATTTTCACTTATTTATTACACAGAGACAGAGCGAACCTCAATTACATTGCAAATAATGTGCCACCAGCCTATGTTCATAGTAATAAACCCTTGATACTGCGGAAAAAGCAATGCTTTCCGATTTCTCCGAGATGGTGTTCCTAATAGAATATTCACTGAGTATAAAATACTGACTAAAGTGCAAGCTTTTCTCTCTTAATCTCTCAAAACTGTACATCAGCAGAGTCTCTTAACAAAAGATAAAAGTAATTAACTTCTTAGATGTCAATAATAATTAGCAATTTCAAAAAGGTCATAGCTAACCTTTTTGAGATTCATTCATCCTAACCAAACATAATGATTTCCTTTTCCGATTCTTGCTGTTTTATTCTTTTGTTGCTATATAGAAAGGCAAGAATAATTCAGTCATAATAATCACGCTATCTTTTATAAGAACGCAAAGTTTATAAAGGATAATTTAAAAATATCAACCTTATTAGGATATAATTATTAGAAAAGACAAAGAAGAATTTTAAAATATTAATTTATTATCATTGTAATTAATTTTCCGCTACAATAAAATAATAATGTAGCATAAAAGGAAATAATTATTTTGAGATAGGTTGAACGAATTTCAATGTCATCTAAATTATTTTTAAAAATAGTGAAGAACAGTTTGTTATAGCTAGTTTTAAAGTTTCCAGGAATGGCGAACTACGTTTCTGAGTACTGACGCCAGTTCCTAAATATTACAGAGCGTGTAATATTTACGATGCAAGCAGAAGCAGAGAGTACGTGCAGCTACTTTCTTTATTTTTATTATTATTTTTTTCCCTGCTGTCGTAAATTTAGCAATTGGAGGTAGGCCCGTTATACTCGTAAAGTAAAACAACGCATTTACTTAGTTTATGGAGTTGACAGCAACCTTGTAGATCAAATAATGACCTCCCCCCCCCCAGTCCCTTCCAGATAATCAAGGTACCTTTGCACGACATTGAATAAACGAGAGAGAGAGCTCATAAAAGACACTACGGCAATTCTCAGTTATTACTAGCGTATACAGCATTATGCGGCTTATTGATTTTCGATATAGAAATTATGTTATTATGTGAGCGGACTGGGGTGAATGAACAATGCCATTATTCATGACGAGAAGACTGAATTTCAAGGAACTGTTATTTAACTGAATAATAAAAAATAACTTAGGTACCTTCGTATTGAAGTGAGTATTTCATCTCAATCACTACTATGAAAGCTAATAAATTAGCTTATGCAACGCCTATGTGTAAATAAATCTAAAATGGCCGCAAACACTTATTTTTCAATAAAATATTTATTTCATAACATGTTATGAAATTAAACGTTTTACAAGCTTAGGTCGACTTCAGTTGTGATGGAAACATTCATTTTTTTAAGTTCAAATGAGCGACTCTGGTTTGGTTTACTTTCAGCCAGTGTGTTAATGAAGTTGAATACAGAACACAGAAGAGAAACGTCTTTCATCAAATGGATAATTGCATTTCGAAAATGGCTATATTTTGCAAATAAAGTACTTTTCGCCTTAAAATCACTGTGGTTCTTTCGTCTTTCTTCTTAATATCTTTGTTATATTTCTTCTGTGTCTCCTTTAGGACACAGAAGAGAGACTTCCCCCCCCCCCTCCAAAGTATCCTCAGTTCTTCGAATGGAAGAACTCTTGCTTTGTTAGCAAGAGTAACAAAGCAAGAGTTCTTGGATGTACTGTACTTCACCCAAAAAGGCACCTCTGTAGCCAGGTGGGCAGGAGCAGCAATGCGTAGCACACGCTTCTTGATCAGACCGGGGTTCGAGTCCGTGACCACCAAATACGGAGGATGCGGAAAGGTCAGGAAATGACCACTGCATATCCCCGGAGCAATATGGCCTTTGGTCCCTCCAAAAGATGAAAACATCTTTTGGAGGGACTAAAATGTGGAACTGTGCGCTACGCAGTTCCACATTTTGGCCCCAGTGGTTCAGTCAAGTTGGCAGGTTGCCGATTAAGCAGTATTTTCTTAGAGGTGACAATACGAAGCAAAGGAACTGCGGAACGAGCAGTGCCAATTTGAACAGTGCACCAAACTTGAATTGAAAAGTTTATTAATGTTCAACAACCTGAAGAATAGATATTATTTTTAAATAAAATTTCAAGATTACCCAAATCTGTTAATAAGTGTCCGAAAGCATTTCGAACCACATTTCGAAGATGACTATATTTTCGAAGATGACTATATTTTCTTGTAAATAAAGTACTTTTCGCCTTAATATTATTGTGGTTCTTTCTTCTTAATATCTGTATTCGTTCATTAATTTGGTGCGGTGGGAGAAAAAGGGGCTACCCTTGTGTGTTATCAGGCAGCAGCAGCTGAACCGTATTTTATGCAGGATATCGAGCTGCTTTGCTTTCCTGGCTGAGTGTAGATCCATGTTTGTGGTTTATTTAATATTTATTTATTTATTCATCAGGTTTGATTTTAACCCCCCCCCCCTTTACGAGATATTATCAAAAGGTTCGGAGATTGATTTTTATCTTGATTTTCGCAACGTGTTCGATGACACATCTAGACAGTAACGCATGTAAACTGGTTTATCAGCAATAAGTCTGAATTAGCACACTTTGAATAGATGTTTTATGCCTTTCCTTGCATTTCAAAATCGGTGATTTTACTGAGCAGCAAATTTGAATAATTTTTTTCTTTCTTTTTTTAAATTAGGGAACAGTGTAACAGAAACCCACGCAATCTTAAAAACAGCTTTCGAAGAAGATGCTATGCGTCCTACGAAGTCTTTTCAGTGATTCACAAAGTTAAAAGAGGACAGCTTGTCAGTTGAAGATGATCCGTGCTTTGGCTGCCCTTCAACTTCTAAAACAGTGTTCGTGATCTGATCAGGAGCTATCGACTTTTAACCATCCTTGAAGTTGTTACTGATATTTCTCATGGGACAAGTGAATCAATTTGAACACAAGATTGGGGAATGCAAAGCCATGCGTTTCAGCCGAGTTTGTGCCTCGAATCTTCACTGATCACAGAAGGCGAGTTTTCGCATACCTGGATCTTCGTAAATGTAGTATTGCTAACTCCACTTTGTTTTTCCATCATTGCTGTCGACAATTCGTGGGTGTGTAAATATAATCCGGTAACAGAGCTTCAGTTCTCTCAATGGAAGTCTCTGTCTTCTCCAAGGCCAAAAAAAAGTAAGATAGTCTCAATCAAATGTGAAATTTCATTTTTTTTGACCCAATCGTATGGTATTGTTCATTATGAAATTATCTCGCATGGTTAAACAGTGAACCAAGAATACTACAAAATAGTGCTGTTTCATAATGCATTTTTCAAGTGATCGTGTGATGCTGTTCGAAGAAAACGGACAGAAAAGTGGGCTTCAGGGAATTGGCGTTTGCATCCTGGCAACGCCCCTGCACGCCAGGGTATTCGTTTCATTAAAGAATTTCTTGCGAAGTAATCCAGCACTGTGGTTCCCTAGCCGTAATACTCACCAGATTTAGCTCACTGTGATTTTTTTTTAGCTCCCCACGGTTAAAAGCCGTGCAGACGTAAAAAACATCTGCAACATTTGAGGAAATTATTCAAAATGTGATACAGAAACTCATCAATTCCAAAAGAAACCTAACAAAATCTAACAGGAATGCTTCCCGAATTTGCAAAATATTCATTTCCCAAATGTTATTTAGCCCCGAATTTTTCGTTCGTATCTCGTGTTTATACTTATGTACTATTAATAGCTTTTGTCAATATATTATAATGCATTAAGTGTTTTTACATTCATCATCATCATGAACTTGATCTGGCTTAGGTCTTTTAAGACCTGTTCCGTTGTAGCTCTTGGAGGTGGTCTTGATCTGGCCATCGTTGTCTTGGTCGACCCACATCTCTCTTGCCTGTAGGTTTGTAGCTAAAGGCTAATTTTGGGATATGGTTTCGGTTCATTCTTTCTGTGTGGCTGATCTATTTTTCTGGTACCGTTTTATGTCATATACTATGTTATCTACTTTTAATTTTTCACGAATATCTGAATTTCTTTGATGATGTTCTTGTTTATACTCCGGCACGACCACCAAGTCAGTGGAGTTTACAATAAATCATTGATACAAATGTTAATCGTATTTAACAGTTCACGGGCTTCAACCCCGGTCCACTCAAAGAGCGCGTGCTACTGCAGTCACGCCCCTGACCACGCTACGTATTAAAAATCTCATTTGTGGTTCTAGTTGTTATTATTATTGTTGCTCTTATAATATTATTTCTCCCTGATTGGGGTATTCCACTCCATGACGGGTACTGCTACCAAGTCCACAAGGTGGTTGTAATGTCTGGTGTTACTGTTGGTCGAGGAACTCTCTGACTATCCTACAGGCGTTCAAGGATTGCGACTTTCTGGAGTTCCTTGTAGATGTTATTTGGGAGACCTATTGCTGCTAGGCTGCTATATAGGGTCTTTGGCACCATACCGGTGGTTGACACGATGATCGGGATGGTTTACGGCAGTGTTTCTCAATCTTTTTACTCTCGTGGCACATTTTCCAAAGAAGAAAAATTTCGCGGCACACCTACGTAGTCATAGAAGAAGAAATTTCTAAATTTCGCGGCACACCTACGTAGTCATAGAAGAAGAAATTTCTAAATTTCGCGGCACACTTGGAAAATTTTGCGGCACACTAATGTGACGCGGCACACCCTTTGAGAAACACTGGTTTACGGAATCATTGATACCCCCGCATTTCGCTCCGGGCGCATTTCGCCTCGCACATTTTCCCCCAGTAGATAATGAGTAAGCTACAGAAATGTAAATACTGTACAGTCAACTCTCGATGACTCGAATTTTTATTGAAGTCCCAGCCCCTTTAGTGGAGATTCCATGTTAAACTCTCTCGATTACTCGAACTGAACTTCCGATAACTCTAACTTTTCCGAACAAATTTTCAAAATGGCATTCGTGTACAAATTGTCACGTGGCTTTTAAGCTAATTTCTCCCCTTTTGTATGTCTTCAGGGTTCTCTTTCCATTGTGAAAGGATTAACTGGAACTGTTAATCCTTTCACAATGGAAAGAATACATACTCGACCACGAGGGCGATAGTCACGTGGTTAGTGACGGACATGGGGGAGGGAACAGTGACTAATCTTATAGGAGTCTTTTCAGTAACAAGTGAATCTTGTTCTGATTTGTCTAAATTCAAACAATAAAAGTTCCTGCATCTGGCTCTCCTCACATTTCGTGGCGCAGTCGACAGCGAACGTTTGTTGTTTTCGCCGCCTCCACAGAGAAGTAAGATACAGAGTGGACTCTTACTGAATTCAAAAACGTTCCACCACACAGTTGCGCAGGAAGCACTTCCAGTTTGTTGGGCTGGATGGTCTTGCCTTTCTTTTGTGGTAGCCATACAGAGGACAGCGCCACTTGCTCCACTGTCTTGCTCGGGAGACTGTCTCCAACTTTTCCAACCGACCCCTCTGCCTAAAGCCTGAACGCGAGTGACTTTATCCTGCGCCACACTCGATGCAGTATGATTATTATTTCTCTGCGACATTATTATTATCCATATGGTACAGGGAAGTCTGAGGCTTATGCTGCACCAGTCAAAAAAAAAAAAGAAAAAAAAAGAAAAAAAAAGAGAGAAGGATGATGATATTCAGCTCAGGACCCTGGGTTTGGCAATTTTTGTGCATCATTCTTATTTATTACCCAAGTCTCACAGCCGTAGAAGAGTTCTGATTTTGAAGTTATGTTGTGTAATCGTAATTTTGTTTCAGTTGTCATTTGTTTTCCGTGGCGTTTAATCGTTCTGTTTATCTTATTATATTTTTGTAGTTTAGTGTGGATTTCTTTCTCTTCATTTGATATTAAATTTCCCAAATAGGTGAAATCAGATATTTGTTCTATTATTTTGTCATCAATAACAATTTTGACTCTTGGTATGTTTTTTCCATATAATCTCATTGATTTTGTTTTTGAGGTGAAGATTTCATCTCGTACTTTTTGCCTATTTTATTCAGTTCATTAGCTGCTATCTGTAGTTCATCTTCCAATTTTGCAATTATAACTTAATCATCAGCATATAATATGGTTTGGCTTTTATTCCTGTTGTTCAACTGTATTCCGTTGTTAATTATTTGTTTCTGTTCTTTAATAATTTTATGTATAACTTCCTGGGTATAACCTCCATGCATAAGTACGTGCTAGGTGACCACCCAGGTGTGAACCAACGTAAGCAGGGGTCAAGGTGTGGCGCCCACACCACATGGAGGAATGCTGCCCCTCTATATTACCAGGCAGTACTAGGTGGTAGTTGACTCTCATCAACCAGTACAATACCACCACTTTGCTTATTGGAGGCTTGAAGTGGTGGAACCAATGTTTAGTCTCTACAGCTAAGTTCCGGTCAACGCTTCCCCATCTCTTCCATCATGCAGTATGATTGATGATTTTGAGGTTATGATGAACACCAGGGCAAGATCCAATATTCCTTACATTTCGAGGGTACAGCTGTAAAACGGTGTTCGCAAGCCGGCCGCTAGTTAGTACACCGGACCTAACCTATTGGTAACTCTCTAGGAGGCTTCCGGATCAGCTAGTGTATAATCTTGCTACCACTACTCTGCCAGATAGTGACTGGAAGGAGACCGAGTAATATGTATGCGGGGGGGGGGGGCATTGTCGAGGCCACGTTATGTCAAGAATCTGGGTATATTTTTACCATGTGTACGCCATACCTAAAAAAATTTCATTACTTCATACAGCATGTCTCACCCACTTTTTCTTACTATTGAATACACCACGAATTGTCAAACTAATAGAGCAAGATTATCTGCGGAAAGATTTAAACCTCCCAAACACTTCCTAATTCATTTCGCAAATATACGTGGTCTCAATTCTAATCTCAACGATGTCCATTTCCACTTTGCAGTCTGCCAAACCCCATGTACTTTTTCTGACAGAATCTCAGTTATCGGTTGATTCAACTACTGCTCATCTCAGATGCCCAAATTATTCGCTGTATGATTCCTTTCGCCTCAAAGGTGGTACATGTGCATATGTCCGTTCTGATATTCACTGAAAAAGACTTGGCAATTTTGAATCTCCTCTCTTCGATCTTCTCTGGCTTAAAATCTCTCTCCACCTCATTGTGTCAAATTCATCTGTTTTCTCTACCGTTCTCCCAACTCCACTAACCACTTGGAGCTCTTTGACTTCCTCTCTTGGCAACTGCACTTTCTCCAGTCCAACTTTCCTAACAGTGAGGTAATTTTCCTTGGTGATTTTAATGTTCACAACTCCAGCTGGTTTCCGTTTTCTAGTCACACCGACCCAGCAGGTCGAGATGCTGAGGCTTTTGCAATTACTAATGATCTTGCACAGATTGTTCATTTACCTACAAGAATACCGGACAATCCTAATCATACAGCCAACACGCTTGATCTTTTTCTCACAAAAAACCCTTCTAAGTACACGGTCGAGGTGAAAGGTCCTTTAGGCACTTCAGATCATAACTTGGTGATTGTCTCTTCTCCAATGGAGCCTTTATCTCATGACTATTCCCAACCTCTTGTTGTTTGGCATTACAAGAATGCAAAATGGGATGACCTGCGAGATTTCTTTTCTTCTTTTCCTTGGTCGGATTACTGTTTCAAAACTTCTGATGTCAGCATTTGCTCAGATCGTGTCAGTGAAATTATTCTTGCAGGAATGGAAGCCTTTATCCCAAATTCTACTTTAAAATCTCGTCCTTTAACTAAACCTTGGTTTTCCAATAAATGTTCTAAGGCTGTTCTAGAGAAGAACGTTGCATATCGTAATTGGCTTGTTTCTAATTCTTCAGTTTCATTTTCTGGCTACACCAAAGCTCGCAACAATTGTAAAGCAGTTATTAATCAGTCTAAACTAGAGTTTGAACAGGCTAAGAGTAGAAAACTTGCTTCTTGCCCTAATGGTAGCCGAGCATTCTGGTCTCTTGCCAAAGCTCTTTTGCAACTTTTGCCCATCTCTGCTCCCACCTCTGTCCAAACCAGATGGTCCTTTTGTCACTTCAGCCAAGGATAAAGCTGACCTGCTAGCATCCCATTTTTCTTCCAACTCATGTATTAATGATCTTGGTAAAACACCTCCCACCATTCCCAACACGCTCCATTCAATGCCTCCTGTGGTCTTCCGTCAAAAGGATGGCAGAAGGATTTTGACGAATCTTGATGCTCAGAAAGCTCCAGGTCCCGATGGTATTTCTCCACTTGTTCTCAAAACTTGTGCTCCTGAACTTACTCCTATTCTTTGCCGCCTTTTTTTCACTTTCTTATTCCAATGGTGTTTTTCCTTCTGCTTGGAAATTTTCTCATATCCAGCCAGTTCCTAAAAAGGGCGACAAATCCCTCCCATCTAACTATCGTCCTAATGCAATTACTTCTGCTTTTTCTAAAGTAATGGAGAAATCAATTAACCGCCCAACTCTTTAAATACCTAGAAACCTTCCGTCTGATCAACGATCGCCAGTATGGATTTCATCAATGTCGATGCACTGGTGATATTCTGGCTTATGTTACACATTTATGGACGAATTCAATGGATAGGTTCGGTGAAATACAAGTAGTTGCTCTTGACATCTCAAAGGCTTTCGATCGTGTTTGGCATAAAGGTCTTCTAGACAAGCTTCCATCTTATGGTTTGCCAACTGTTTTTCGTAATTGGTTATCCAGTTTTCTCTCTGATCGGTCACTGAGGGTGATGGTAGATGGCTCTCTGTCTTCTAACTTCTCCACTAATTCCGGTGTCCCCCGAGGTTCAGTTCTTTCCCCCACTCTTTTCCTCTTGTATATCAATGACCTTCTTCCATTGACTGGAAATCCTATCCATAGTTTTGCCGATGATAGCACATTGCATTCAACTTTCCATTTTGAGAAACCTTGTCCTGCTCAATCAGCTTCAAGTTCTCGAAAATCTGCTGCCAATTCCTTAAATGCCGATCTCCAGGTAATTCTCCAGTGGGGAGAATTACCTGAAGTTGATTTCAACCCTTCTTAGTTGATTTCAACTAAGAAGGGTTGATTTCAACTTAGTTGATTTCAACCCTTCTAAAACTCAGTCTTGTCTTATATCTCGCAAAAAGGATTCTTCTGCTCCTATGCTTATCTTTAGTGACACTCCGATTTCTAGGCAAAAGGATATATCTCTTTTGGGGATTACCCTGACTTCTAATCTCTCTTGGCACAAGCACATTACAAATATTGCTTCCTCTGCATCTAAAAAACTTGGTTTTCTCTTTCGCTCTCGGCGTTACTTTTCTTCCAAACAGCTGCTCACTCTGTATAAATCGCAAATCCGCCCTGCCATGGAATATTGTTCCCACATCTGGGATGGTGCCCCCAAAACCTCTCTGAGGCTTCTTGATTCCATTCAGAAGAGGGCAGTTAGGTTAATTAATGATTCATCTCTAACAGAGTCTCTCCACTCGCTTTCTCATAGACGTACTGTTTCTGCTGCATGCCTCTTCTACAGATACTTCCATGGGCACTGTTCTTCTGAATTGGCTTCTATAATTCCCGCTCTCTCTTTCAAAACAGTCCGAACACGTGCAGCCACCAGCCAACATCCATTTACTGTCCAACTTCAAACTCACAGAACCAACTTTTCATCTTCCTCGTTTATTCATTCGACTGCTGTTTTCTGGAACAACCTTCCTTCATACGTATTTCCTGAAAATTACAGTCTACAGAAGTTTAAGTCCAATGTCAACAAATATCTTCTTTCGTCTTCTCAACCTTCAACCCAAGCACGGTACTAAGTACTATAGGTTCTAATACCGCTCGTGTTTGGGGTTTACATAAAAAAAAAAAAAAATAATAATGTTATGTAGATATTAAATAAATTTGGTTATAGTCCACGTGTTTGTATGATTCCATTATTGGTGTTAATTGGGTCTGTTAGTTGGCCGTTAGAATATATTATGCAGACTTTTGAGTTTTTATATGGGCTTTGTATCGCTTTCCGGAGTTGGGTTGGGGTTGTGTTTCTTCATGTAAAATCTGCCAAAGTTTTTCCCGGTTTACATTTTCGCATGCTTTTTCATAATTAATAAACAGAAGATATGTTGGTAGGTTAAATTCTCTTCTTTTCTCTCCAAGATTTGTTGTAATAAGAAAATGGCATCTATGGTGCTTCTTCCTTTTCTGAACCCACATTATTCTTCTTCTAAGAATTGTTCACTATATTTATTAAGTTTATTCTTTAGTATATTAGAGTACAGGTTGGAAGCAATTGATAGCAGTGCTATCCCTCTGTAGTTGTTAGGGATATTTCTGGAGCCTTTTTTTGCCTAATTTGATTACTATTCCTGTTTCCTAATCTTTGTGTATCTGTTACTTAAGCCATATGATGTAAAATAATTTTAGTAGTGTGTTTTTTACTAAGGTGCCACTATATTTAAATAGTTCTACATTCAAATTGTCTAGGCCTGTGCTTTTCAGTTTTTTTGATTTTTGTAATATTAACTCTAGTTCTTCCATTGTTATATTTTCTTCATCTTCCCATTCCCTATTGCCAGGACTATACCATAGTTTGGAACAGCGTTGCTTCCATTATGAGTGAAAGATGGAGTTGATTTTTATTTGATAATTTGTGTCTAATTTTAATTTCTTAAAAATTTGAAACTTCTTCTCTGTGGGCCCGTGATATCATGTTCTAAGGATTTAACAAATTTATCTCAGTCATCTCGTCGGATTCTTCTGGTTAGTTTTCTGACTTCTATTCTGAAGCTTTTTACATTTTATGTGTATATGTAGGTCTTTAGTTTGTAGGAACAGTTTATAGGCCTTTTTTTTTGTTTCATCAATTGTTTGTTTCAATTCTTCATTCCAAGTTCTTAACCAGATTTTATTTTTTTATAGGTTTATATCCAAGACTTTCTTCAGCAGCTCCCAGAATTGATTTTTTCATGTTTGACCAGATTTCCTTAAAGTTATCACTCCCATCTGATTTGAGTTTATCTTTCAATCGAGTTTCATACAGAAATTTAGTGCTTTCATCTTCCAACAAATGTATTTTTAATTTTTTAGTAGTTTTTGTTGGTATTTTTTCTTTTTATTAAAATAATTTCTTTTTATTTTGAAAGTGCTTTCTAATAGGTAGTTTTCTTGTTTTTTTTTACATTCAAAGAATGCTATTATATTAAAATTATTTTTATACATTTTTAAAGCTTCGTTAGATGTCGTTAGGTTATTATGGGCGCTCCCTCAGGCTGCACGCTACTCGAATGTCGCCAAATATTAAAATTACCTGCAAATTAGGGAAACATGGTAAGTTTTCTTATGTATTTGGAAGTAATCCGACATAAATGGTAAGAGGCAATGGTAAAACATCACAGCTCTTTCAAAATCAACAAGAAAAATAACATGTTATCATTGAAGCTGTATTAAATATGCATGCAAGATCCTCCACCCCTAGACTAAGTTTTGTTGCCATAAGTGTCCATAGTGTACGTTCAGTTTTATTGATTTTTAACAATACCTCTCCCCACTGAGAATAGGGCGTTATGATCATTCATTTCTACTGGGGATAGTCATCACGTTCGATAATCTTTAGACCTCCTATATATTAGTGACTCTTTAGCGTTATATAGTTTTATATAGTTATGTAAATTATGTCTATTTAATAATAATATTATTAATTATAGTAATGGGACTACTTTTAGAAAATACCAATGGCTAATTACACTTTTATGCGTAGTGTCGCGATTTTTCATTTTTATGTTTTTTTTTTTGTTTTTTTTTTAAATTCAACTTTTCATTTCATTTAGCATATAACCAAACTTAACTCTTTTGCTGATTCTCTGTCATAATGTAACTGTAGGGTCAGACTTTTAAGAAAAGACCATCCCCCATAAAACAAGTTCTCGTTTAGATTGTGAGGCGTAGTGAAAGGATTATGAATACCTCAGAGGAAGCCAAACTGATGAAAATTTTCTCGGTATTATAGGGACTAGTTGTTGTGCTGGAATAAAATACGAGGTCAGCGTAGCAAACATTCCCCGAATGCACTCTCCAATAATTAATTAAGCTGCAGTGTTAATGAAGTTATAAAACTCCTCTGGGTAGGGTGGTCTCTCGATGAGTATACGAAGGACACTTTTTTTTTTCCCTCAGTCTAGTCTGACCCAATGCAGAAGCTGTTGTGAGGTTAAGAAAAGTTAACATTTTTAATCTTTTAGATAAAGAAAATCAGCCATAATTCAGGATTATTTTTGGTATAAAAGGGCTTCATTCACGAATATGGCCACATTCATGATTGGGCCATATTTTTTTTGAACAGGTAACACCGACTGGACCCCGCACCTGTTCCGTCACTGGACAGCGATATTATGAAATGTTGGCAAATTTCGCAATACCAGAGCTGCAACAACGTGGGTGCCTTCAGCATACCATATTCATTCAAGATGGTGCGCCATCCCACATCCACCATTGTGTCCAAAGATTTCTAAGGCAGCACGTTACAGACAAACGGGTCATCAGCCGTTGTTTCCAGACATCTTGGCCACTCCAATCATCGGACTCACCCCATGCGACTTCTGGTTGTGGGGGGTTTTTTGAAGAACCAGGTGTATCGGGAAGGATGTCAAACTCTGGAAGATCTTAAGGACAGCATTAGACGTCATGTTACGTTCTGCTGTAGAAAATTGTGTTCTTCGAATGGAAACTGTTGTTGACCAAAATGGAGGACACATTGAACAATTGTAGCGCTGTTCAAGTGATGTGTATTGCCACAGCGCCATATAGTTACAAATTTTGTAACTAATTTGTTTTTCCAATAAATGGCGAAGGCATTCTTTATTGTACCTGTTGTCCAAATTTCTCTTTAGTACGAGCTTTAGAACTCTCTCCAGAGCCCTCTACATAGGGATACTTTAATTTTAACAACCCTGTATATACGAGAGGTATATCAAAACGTTCGTACCGTTATCTAGAAATAATAGCTCTAGAGGTGAAACTTCACAGCAACTTTAATCCTTTTCTATGTACAGTACACACATCTCGCATCTATGGATCAATTGTTTAATGCCTTGATCATAGAGGTCCGCACTTTTTGCCTCAAACCACGATTCCACTTCATTGATGACTTCCTGAGACGAATCAAAGAGGGCCTCCAAGCAATGGTTTCTTCATTTCTCGAAACAAGAAAAAGTCCGACAGTGCTAGGTCAGGAGAATAGGTTGGATGCTGCAGTAGTTCGAACCATTACACAAATCCAACAATTGGCGAGAACATTGCATTCGACATTGCTTCTGCAAAGGCGTCAGCAATCTTGGAACCTATCGTGTAGATACCTTAGACATGTACAGATCGTAATGTAAAATGCTATGGGTAGACCCATAACTAATTCCCACTGCATTTGCGATGAAATGAATTGTCACACATCTGTCACTCAGCACCAGCTGCTCAACCTTTGCAACCGTCTTACTGTCTGTAGATGTTGATGACCTTCCTTCTTTTGGCTCGTCAAAGACGTACGACCGCACTGGAAACCCATTTCCACTTTTTTTTACAGTGTCATAGGATGGACAATTCTGCCCATACAGAGCTTTCATTTCTTGGTCAATTTCCTGAGCTTTCTTGCCCTGCAAATGCAGGAACTTGATCACTTCCGGATACTCCACTTTGTCAACCATAATCAAATTTCGGGCTGCACCTCTGATGTACTAACATGTTATTGAATTAGTTATTGAATGTATTAACATTCAATACAGTAACTAACATGCGAAATTTCATCACGTACGGGGATAAAATTTCACATGTTAGTTATTGAATATGTAGACAACTTATATTAAAAACGGCATCTTCCTACTGATGTTTTATCTAGGTCAGGGTACGAACTTTTTGATTCCCCCTCGTGTATATATATATATGTATATAAATATAATAATCAGTGACTTTTCAGGGACGCTGAAAATATTTTTTGTTTTACTTTGATTATCTTGAAATTATACTTCCCTTATCATGGAATTAGCTTTGCATAAAACTATAGTTTTCAGTATGCATCCAGCATATCGTCAAAAAATCTGGGCACCATATGAAAATATACGATTATATATAGCTTTTTTCTGTACAATCGTAATCTCTATTTAGCCATTTTACGTTACATTCATTCTTCCTTTGCTCGAGTTTTCTGCACTTAACTGATTATCCCGCTCTTAAAACACCTTGAAGCTCTCAACAAAATTATGTCATCGTAGTTAAACAAACGTTGAGGCTCAATTATGAGATTCGTTATTTAAAAGTAATTGTTATAGTTATTTATAAAAACAAACCACAACCTCTTAAAACGAGTCCTAAGGTGTTTGAATAAGGGTCTTTTTAGCACATCTCTTGAGAAAAACCGTGTCTTGTGTAACAGTATATATTTTAGTGAGCTCGCTACTTGCAGCTTATTTGGAAAATCTGAATTCCATCACAAAATGAAAGAATTTTTAAAGGTTTTTTTATATCGGGGCTGTAGTTGGCCGATCACAAGCCAAGGGACTAAGACCTCCCCCGTGAGTTATTCTGATTTTTTAGCCCCCACAACACAGCACAGCACAGCATAGCATTCAAATTGCTCCGTGAACGGACACGCTCTCTCTCGTCTAGACAAATATACGATATGGATATGAGTGAGAAGCCCCGGTGCCAGTTAAATAATAATGTGAATGTGCCCATCGCCTGCTGAATTTTATTAATGAAGCTATGAGCTACACCTTTGGTTCATCAATAGGTGAAAATTCAACATGGGGCTTCTTGTACATATTGTCTAATCCACGTCCTAATGACCTTATCCACCTGCCCACAGCAGGGCACAAAAATGCATCGCGCCCGCATGCTTATTGCAATTGCGGAAAGTGTTCCACACCAGTGCTATTCAAAATATCTGTGGTGAAGGACCAGTTTCTTTTATTTCCAATCTGTCGCGGACCGACACTTTTGTAAAATAAAATAAAATTGAATTACTTTCGATTTCTGTATTTATCTCCTCGCTGATCGGTAACAAACAGTTCGCGGACCGGCACTGGTCCGCGGACCACACTTTGAGTAGTACTGTTCTACACCTTTGCGACCGCTCACCATCAAACCTTTATCAACGAGCGCTGATCTTGCTCAGAAGCAAAACTAAAGATTATAGGGTCTCCCTACGAGATTTCCCAATGATTGCCTCCCCTCATCATCTCGTTAAAAACCATATGGTACTATTGGTTTTTTCCCCAGTGTAGTAGACCCAACGGTTTGGTAGTTTCGCCACTGATCTTGCTTCTCACGTTTATTATTAATTATATTAATAAATAATTAATATTGTTGTACTTATTTTCAGGAATCCTAAAAACGGTACTTGTACTCTCTCGCGCAAATTGAAAAAATTTACAAACCATCCGGCTATATTTTTACCTCACTTGAAGAAAAACGCTTAGTTCAACCCGCTTACTTTTTTTGCCATTCGAGCACTACATGTTTTAATGCAATTTTGTTTTCTTATTTTTGTAATGCCATTGGTCGAATTTATGGATAATTTAAAAACTTGAAAACAGTTCTTTTAATGGGATGCAAGTAAAAATAATTAAGCTTAGACTGAAAAACACTGAATAGATTACAAACTGAACGAATTACGAAATGAATAGATTACGTAGTAATCTATTCATTTGTCAAGTCTATTCATTGTGTCAAGTCTCCTTCGAATTAAGGGTTGGTAACGTGCTGTAATTGTCTGGTTTAAGTAAAGCAAAACTTCTACAATTGTTTTGATGAAAGCATAAAACGATCTCTCTCTCTCTCTCTCTCTCTCTCTCTCTCTCTCTCACTCATACGTTGAACAGTACCGCGCTCCAAGGCAGGCCTCTCGATACGAGTCGTTACTAACTTCCGTATGTCTGCCATTATGCGAAAGTTATTTAATGACTAGTTTCATCAGAGCAGGAATGAGGAATTGGGACTAAAAAGAAACTGGCACAGTTCCAAAGCGTGTTTCTAGCTACACACAAATAGACGTCTTAGAAAGTACTAGCAATATTGTTTAAATGATGCAGTCAGAAAATGAAGATCTTGTATAAATTCAGTTTACCTCATACAGTGATTACCTGGGTTTTCCCCTTGCTTTTAGATGCCCATATAATTTTATATGCTAGTTTAGTTTAATTCTGTTGTTTGGCAATAGCAGAATTAAATTAAAGAACTAAAACTCATGAAATTTTCAAGCGAAAGTCTTATACGAGGGATGTTTAAAATGTTCGTGGTCCGAGTTTGAAAGGGCAGTGGTACAGCATTGAAAATTTCTATATTTAATGCATAGTAACTCACCAAGTATAGTAATAGTAATGTATTTAAATAGTATTTAATGTATAATAATAGTAACTCACCAAGTTTCATGCAGTTTGAATAACGTATATTTTTAATTATAGGTCTCAAGTTGTGTGAATGAAATAAAATGGACAAAATCAGTCACTATGAAGTTCTTGTTGTTATAGGGTTTTAGGCGTATCAGCAACTTAGACTATATCGCGTCCGATTTAATGTCTGTGAATCTATATAATGTGCTGTTTGCTGGACGAAAAACCCGAGTTTTCCGAAGGAAAAACCATGCTACCCTAGCCTGAGACCGTTTTCAGCCACGGTGTGAAAAAGCCCCATAAAAATTCTTCGCGTCATTGACGGGATTAAAACTCAGGTGTTTTCCACCCTGTGTGGAAGGACAGTGATTATACCAACTGTGCTACTCACGAGAGCTAACCGTGCAGTCATCCAACATTTGGAAAAAAGGGACTAACGCCAAAGGTAATGCATGAGAATATGGTTGCAATATTGAGGAAGGAAGCTCCTTCCTATTCCTTGGTTAAGGAGTTGACAGCAGAATTTAAATGAGAGAGGAAGAGCCTGGAAGATGACCTACGCTGTGGAAGACCATCGTTCCAAAAGTTATTGACGGTGTTCACGATCTGATGATGAGTAATCGACGAATGACAGTTTGATATAGCCAGTGTCTTGGGCACCTCACCTTAACGTGTGTACCACATAACAACAGAGATTCTCGCTATGAAAAAGGTGTCAGCACAATGGATTCCAAAGTTGTGATAACAGATCAAAAATGTACAAAGTTGTTGACAATAGATAAAAAACGTGCAAATGTTCGCTTGATTTGACAAATCTTGTAAAAATAAAATGAACATTTGCGTCATTTTCAAGCAAATCTAGCAAATTTCTGTGCAATGTTTGTGACCACGGAAGAGATGGGTCCATCACTTTCAGCCAGAGACAAAGAAGCAGTTCAAACAGTGTAAACACAGCTCTTCTCCCTCCAAAGAAAGCCAAATCGAATCCTTTTACTGGCAAGATGATGGCATCGGATGCTGCCATGGGATGCTGATAGAATGTTGCTAGTGAATTACCTTCAGAAAGACCAGAGGATTACAGGGACATATTACATAGAGGTGTTTGTGTGAAAAACATCAAAGAAATTGAGGAAAACTCAGCAAAAAAGTCTTTGTCTATAGGACAACGTGCCTGCTCAAAAGTCTGTTATTGCCATGGCATAACATCTCCCATATTCGTCAGATCTAGCACCATTTCGGTTCCTTAAATTTAGAAGCGTTAGATTTCAGTTGCCATTTTTCCGACCATATATGCAACCGGTACAAGTCTTTTTGAAGTATCACGGCCTGACTCAAATTGCTAAAAATACTTCCCACCTTCAAATCATGAGAAAATTTTGAGTGCTTCGCTTCCACACCCTTACCAGTATCACTTATGAAAGTTAGAAAATGTTTGGTATAAGTACCGATTCGCTACAAGATTTGCATATTATTTTATCCAGTTCTAAGTAGTGCAAAGTTTTCTAAATCGCTATGAAGGTTAAGAATTTAATGAGTGAAATTTATTTACCAGCAAGCCTAACGGCATCCAGAAGTGTCGAAATCTTAGGTTCCTTCCCAATATTACATAATAACAACAGAATGTACACTGATATGTTCTTGTTTATACTCAGGCAAGACCACAGGTCAGTGGAGTTTACAATCAATTGTTAATACAAACGTTAATCGTATTCAGTAGTCACGAGCTTGAACCCCGGTTCACTCAAAGAGCGCGTGTTACTGCACTCTCACTCCTGACCACTCGGCTACGTCTATAGTACTGTTATCTGTAAAGAAGTTTGCGTGCCAGTGTAAAAAAAAGGTCAAAAATGTTTAGGAAAGATTAAACTTATTTGCGATTTTATTCCCGAAACGATACTCTTGTAAACGTGGATTTGACAGAACCACTTTTCTAATAAAAAATTTAGGGAGGTGGAACCCCATTAAAATATAACACTATTCTTTATGTTTTATTTTTAGTGAAAATATTATTTAGGCATAAGCAGATCACATCGTGCATAAGCAGTTCCTCGTCTTTTATTTTAATTAAAAATATGATTTTTGTGATAAGCTTATCGAAATATTTTTATAATTTTAATTTTTATTATAATGTAAAATGTACATTCATACTGCAAGCATTGTTTTTAGTAATTATATAATACAAAAATTATTGTTTGGGGTTTAAGTATTAAAAAAATTTCCTTCTGTTAGTTATTGTAAACATATGGATGGTATTTGAATATTTATTTACTCAGTTTTATAGCTTGTTGAGCTATAACAAATAAATAATTAGCATAAATACTTAATATTTCGTAAAAAATATCTCGTATAAAGAGGGCGCTCGATTGTGTCATTTATCCAGGCTGTAAAAATATTTCGAATTTCCACTGCTTTTAGTTATTTTTATGCATTATGGAATAATACATAAATATATGCCTGATACATAATTATATACCTGAATAATACATAAAAGTAATACTGTACTTCTTATGCATTTTGCAAGTAAAAAGGGTAAAATTCATTTAATTTTAAGCACCAATAACGTTCCATCATGCAAATTAGTACCTGAAAAAGGGCTCAACCAATGAGATTAAGTATGTCTCGTTACGTTGAACGGTGATTGTGCAATGAAAAGCAAGATATTGTAGAGCGGTAAAGTTGACAGTGTGAAAGATTAACACCGGTCTGAAGAATAGAAATGTGGTTAATGAGTAAGCGAGATGTTGCAGTGAATATAAATTCCGTTGTTGAAGTTATAATTTACGCTTCAACACCAATGGGAACATATTTGCTTTTATTATGATGTTTTAATAAATGTAGCCCGTGCAGATAATCGAGGAAATTATATTAACATTTTCGTTGGCAAATTATTTTTTTTTTATATAACCCGGAAAGGAATCGCTTAGTGTGATAATCGTCTGCTTTCAATATCCAGCGAATTGTAGCGTCCTGTAAGTTAACAAAAGTTTTGTGCTTGAGTGTGATCAACTTTATAGGTATTAGCTCAGATTATATGAAATGAAAAATTCTGACTAATAATAGTGAGGAATAGGAAAGTGAGACTGTAGTACAAGTATGTAATATATTTCCGAGTATGGGGTATGAGGTAGCGATTCGGAACGTTTATTCATATTAATGTCTGGAAGCCTGTAGTGAGCAGTTTCATATAATTTTTAGGTGTTATTTTATGACCAAACGGGTAATTTTATAAATTTTAATGCCGACAGCTGTTATCAAGGTATCATTTAAAGACAGGATGACTGTTTTTATATAGGCAAAGAAAAGCCTGTATGCTGTGTATTGGTCAAGGTTGTATTATATTGGTGCTGATCCGTGGTTACCGTTTAGATACCGCATGTGGAAGGGTAACCTCCTGTGGGCGAACCGTGAAGTCACAGAAGATAATGCAGTTGATTCTGCAAATGGCAAACTCTTTCCAGGTGGCCTTCTCTGTAAAGGTAAGAAAGTCATTTGATAATACCGTACTGTGTTTAAGGACTGTCTTTTAGTCGAAAACCATGAAAATTAAATACTTGCTGGTAATAGTAATCAGTGCTTGTACCTAGAGTGCAGACTGTGTTTGCATGAACTGTTTTACTGATCTAGCTTCCCAAATTGTGGGCGCCCCCATATGGACACACTTTTTTTTTTTTTGGTAGGGAACCTTGTTGTTTTCATGAAGCACTTTTTTTTTTATCGAAATAATTTCGAAACATTTGTATTTATTTATGTATTTCTATTATTCGCATTTTACATCTTTGAGATTATGTGTATTGAAGCAAATTTTAATTTATAATACTATGTATATTCATAGCTAAATTTTAAGATTAAAGCAATTTATTTTCACTTGTTGTGAAACTTGGGCAACTTTAAATTTATGAAAAATTAAGGGAGCTCAAGGTAAAAAATATTGGATGATTTAATGCATAGAGAAAAAAATTAATATTTATATTATATTATTTTTATTACTTATATTTTTTACGTCGGAAAATTATTTGAGTGGTATTTATTGTGCTTGTATTTCAAAGTTAGAGTTTAGAATATTACACGTCTTATATTTCATGTTGTTACGGAAGTTTGATTTAATACAATACTATGATTTAATACATTGGCCTTACTTCTTGAATGCCTGAGCATTCTATCATAATCTCAGGGAAGAAAGACGTTATATTTCTGAGAAATATATTCAGAGATTAATCTTAAACATTTAAATGCTCTGAATCAGTATTCTCATCCCGATTTACCACTACTACCCGGATAGGTGGGTGGGTTACTGGCGTCATGAAGCCGAGTTATTCATTACAGAGGTTAAAAATAAAATTAAAAAAAAAGCACAGAATCCGTTTTTTTAACTTCTGTTTTTTTAATTTTTTTTTTTTAAGAATAGCTATCACGGGCTCGATGGTTAAACTGTAATTAACGAAAATTTAGATTACGTATACCTAAGGCTAACTACTGAAAATTCTTCTCAGTTCATTAGCATTTTTGGTGCTGTTAATTGTTATATCTTAAACTCCAAACGTTTTATATGGAACAGTTAGTGAATTAGCAAAGGGAAAAAAAAAAAAGTCACAATCGTTCGAAATTATATCAGTATCCTCGTAAAACTCTTGTTTGTGCTACTCCATTAAATAAACTCAACACAAATAAATCAGGTTTAAATACACAAAGTACTGACATTACGATATGAAATAAAGATGAACATAAAGCGTTAAATCATGAGAAGCTTTCGAAGTAACATTATCGACTCGAATCAATACGGACAAGTCAGTCTAAAAAGAAGGCTACAAAAGAACAAATCGCCAGTTCGGACACCTGAATACACGCATCGGGGACATTCCATACTGAACAGGTAAAGAAGAAGAAAGGGAGGAGATGGAGAGAAGTAAAGAAAACATTAATCGGTTCAGGGGGTGAGAGTCGAGAAACGCACCAAGTCTTAATAAACAGACTCGGTGGCAATCTGGGCATTAAACTAAGCTTGGTTAATTTTATTTCATACTGAATTTAGCAGTATTAAAACAACAAAAAATTCAATAGGTGAGGGATAGGCCGCTTATAATCTCAATTTTTTTAGTTCGAGTAATAATAATTTTAGCGAACATTGTAGCTCTTGAGGCTCTTTGCATTGTAGCTCTTTGCCTATTGTTTGTGAAGCACTCCTACAAACTATTATCTCTCTATACATTAAAAAAGTTTTCCTCCTAGTGATATTTATTCGAGCCAATGGGAGAAGAGGGCGAGGCATTTACGCCACTACAAATACAATTAATTATTGACAACTGCCTCCATAACGTTCACCAATCTCGTGCACGTGCTTCCCTGTCTAACATTTAATATTAGATTCTAACGTTTTTTGTATATTAAGGTATATTATATATTTGTAAATACAATAATTTAGTATTTTGTAAATATTTTAAATATTTGTGTACTTTGTAAATATTTCAGTTAACTATTTTAGTCCTGCCCTTTGGGATGCAACAATATTCCTCATTCATTAGGAAACATAACCCCGAAGCAAGAGGCCTTTTCCTAAATGACCTATGTAAACGCAGGTGAATAATTACACTGTGATATTTATTTCACCTTGAATTCCGCGCACTACAAATTCACAGGTAAATAATTACATAAGTCATTTCCTGATTAGATATCGATCATAGTTACATAATGTTTTTTGTCTGGCAGCACCAGAGGTCTCCCCTAGCTCCACGTTTTTACTCTGTGTATTAGCATTGGTAGAGGCATTTGATGCAAGAAAGCAAGCTTATGCAGCATCAGCCAAAAAAAAAATAAAGTAAAAAATAACCACTTCCACTTCACCCCTCTGTTCGTTCGAAATACCTGTCCAGCTGAGCCTTAAATTTATTTAGGCTATCAACTTCCACGACAAGGGATGGAAGTCTGTTCCACCTACCAACCATCCGCTGGCTAAAGGCAAATTTCCGCACACATATCCTATGTCTTTCCTCAATTTGAACTTATGCCCTCTCAGGTGATTTTTCTGAGCAAGAGGAAGAATCCCATCAGCATTGAGCATGCTCAAACCATTCAAGGCTTTATACACCTCTATCAGATTACCTCGCTGGTGCCTAGTCTCCAGACACTGTAATTCGCAAAACTTAAGCCTTTCTTCGTAAGAGCACCCCTTTGTTCCATTCACTAATCTTGTTGCTCTTCTCTGTACTCGTTCCAGCAGCTCTACATCCTTCTTGAAATGAGGCCAGCAGAACTGTATACAGTACTCTAGGTGTGGCCTGACCATTGCCTTATACAAGGGAATAATCACCTCCTTATCCCTGCTAGAAAAATTCCTATATATCATTGACAATACACCATGAGCTACTCTTGCAGCCCTTCTGCACTGCCCAGAGAACTTCATATCTGCCTGCACAACCACCCCCAGGTCCCTTTAATTCTCTACCACTGTCAGTGTAGTACCACAGAGTTGATACGTTGCTCTGGGGTTGCTGTTCCCCATATGTAGTACTTTACATTTGTCAATGTTCAACTTCATTTTCCACCTCGCAGCCCATCTGCTCAACCTTTCCAGATCCTGTTGCAGCAGCATAGTGTCAGTAGTGTCCTTGACCACCCTGCCAACCTTCGTATCGTCTACAAACTTGGACATTAAGCTTGATATACCATCATCAATATCATTTATAAATACAGAGAACAATAAAGGACCCAATACTGAACCCTGAGGGACTCCACTAATAACATTAGTCCACGATGAGCAGTGTCCATTGATTACCACTCTCTGTCTTCTCCCCCTCAACCACCCCTTTATCCATAGCAGCAATTTGCCTCCAATGCCACACTGCTCCAATATGTGCAGCAGTCTTCCATGTGCAACAGTATCAAAAGCCTTTCTAAGATCCAAGTATATAATATCAAAGTTATTCCCTGCATCCAGTTCTTTTGTGAGTGCATCATAGTATCCAATCAAATTGGTCCCCTTAACAAAATCATGCTGTGTCCGAGCTATAACTAAAGCCTTGTCTAGATGATCCTGCAGTGCTTCTTTAACCAGTGCCTCCATTAATTTTCCAGGAACAGAAGTTAAACTCACAGGTCTATAATTACTTGTGTCAGCCTTTGATCCTCCCTTGTGAATTGAGGTCACATTTGCACATCTCCAGTCCATGGGTACCTCCCCTGAGTCCAAGGAAGCTCTCATAATTATGGCTAAGGGTTTGCTTACTTCCTTTGCTGCCTCCTTTAATATAACTGGATAGATCCCATCCACCCCATGTGCCTTTCTTGTGTTTATCTTCAACAATTTCTCCTCCTCCTCTTTACTCTCAGTTATTACAAGGTTATCTAGCTTACTGCCAGAGTTGAATACCTCTCTGGCATTCCCCTCGCTGAATAATTCCTCATGTGTGAATGTCGATGCAAAATATTCATTTAGTTTGTTAGCTACCTGAGCAGAATCATTAGCAGTTGAACCATCGATATCAAGTGGACCAATCTGATTCATCCCGTTCCTTCTAGAGTTTGCATAAGTAAAGAACTCTTGGCTGTTTTTCTTTGCATCCCTTGCCAAGGATTTCTCGTAATCTGCCTTCGCCTGCCTAACCTCCTTTGTAACTTGGTTGCATATCAACTTGTATCTATCATAGGCTTCTGTGTCATGTGTTAATTTGTATGTATCCCATGCATTTTTCTTCTCTGCCATATGCCTCATTAGTTCATCTGACATCCATTTTGGCCTAAACCTTGAACAATATTTCTTAGTTGGTATGTAAAGCCTAGTAGCTTCCAAGATAAGTTCTTTGAATGCTTCCCATTTTGAATTTGCTGTTGGTAACATCATCAGTTGATCCCACTGTATAGAATTTAAATACTGTCTCAGTCCATCGTAGTCGCCTTTACGGAAGCAATAACCCTTCCCTTTACCCCTAATGGTAGTTACCTCTTTGAGTAAATCCCACTTCAGCACACTGTGATCACTGCCACCTAGTGGTTCATTTATCTGCAGATTCTTAATGCATGAAGAATCACTGCTGATAATCAAATCAAGAGTATTACTCCCTCTAGTTGCCTCCTGAACATGCTGATGTAGAATACAATCATCCAATAAATCCACAAAAGTCCTGCTAGTGTGTGAGTAACCAGCCCCCAAATTCCAGTCAATATCTGGGAAATTAAAATCTCCCATTATAAGACACTCTGATTTACTGGCCCACTCTATTTCCCTGTACAGTTCCTTATTATACTCATCAGAGTCATTAGGCCTATAGCACACTCCTACTCTCAATTTTGATCTCCCAATGTTTATGTCACACCAAACTGACTCCACACTGCACTGTCCAGCGATGTCGACTGGCTTCACTTCCTTGGTTTTTATGTGTTTCTTAACTAATAACATAACCCCTCCTCCCTTCCTATCCTGTCTATCCTTTCTGTAGACGTTGTACTCCCCAAATTGCAGTTCTGCATCCCTTATACGTGCCTTGAGTGACCGGGGTTCAAGCCCGTGACTGCTGAATATGGTACTGTTTCTTGTATTCTGTCTATCTTGTGAACTCCTCTGACCGTTTGGTCGTCCCGGAGTATAAACAGAAAATTTATTTATTTATTTATTTATTTATTTATATCTGTGTGACACCACGTCTCTGATATCCCAACAATATCTGCCTTCGATGTTTTGAGCAATACCTCAAATTCATCAAATTTATTTACTAAACTCCTAGCATTGGTGTACACGCAAGTATACATGCACCTACTCTTCCTCTTAGCCACCCTAACACAACCCATGTGTTTACTTTTACCCCCATGATTCCCAGCAGTCTCTGTAATATCCTGCATCTTATTTTCCAGGCTGCTGCTCATTCCAATAGAAGCAGTGCAAGAATCACTTTCACCTCTGCCGGTGGCTACTGTTAATCTATTAGTCCTTGTAACCCCCCAATCTAGCAGTTTTCCGACCCACCCAACACTGCCTCGATAGCATCAGCAAATATTCTTGCCCCCTTTCTATTTAAGTGTATCCCATCCCTGTAGAAGCAGTCTCTCCTGTTAATAAGTACAGTCCAGGCTGAAAAAAATTCTATCCCTTGAGCCTTGCACAATCTTTCCAGGGCCGAATTGATCGACAGGGCTCTCATCACATACTCCCTCCTATCGTGTCTGGGCAGAATTGCAGACACTTTCAAATTCAACCCTAATTCACGGCTTTTTTTCATTAGTGACCTGTACTTGTTAAGTAATTCCTCCGGTCTCCTACTCTTAATATCATTAGTGGCAACGTGTACAACTATATCACCTTTTGTGCCCTTAAAAGATGATATCCGCTCTACAACGTCATCAATCTTTGCCCCTGGCAGACATACCCTGGTCCTGTTCCACCTATCCTTTTTACAAAGCATGTTTCCCGTTTCCCTGACAATAGTCACCAAGAACTACTAGTTCCTTTGGAACCAGCTCATTCTGCCTTGGGGGTTGCCGCTGTGTTGCGCGATGACCAAGTGCAAGCTCTGGCATTGGTGTGGGCAGCTGAGAGCTTGATGGGCCCCTCACTTGTAATCCTTCGAGGGCATCCACCCTGTCCTTCAAGCTCTCATATAGGCCCATAACATTCTGTTATGGGCCTATAGGAGAGCTTGAAGAGATATAAAGAGAGGGCCCATAACAGAGTGTAGAATGCAATACTCTGCATAAAGCCAGGGTGTGTGTTTTGTGAAGTATTAGTGTGGGCCGTGTTCCTCTAGCCACTTGGCCTGGGCTCTGCTCAGAGCCACTAACATTCCGAGTTTCCATCACTGCCCTTGGGAGGCGGGCGAGGACAAATTAGGAGAGAAGAAAGCTCTGGCAGGGTGAATCCTGGTGTAGCCTAGGCGTCCAAGGAGAGCCCCTCCCCCCAAAAAAAGAAAAAATATTGGAAAGGAGTTAATGGGGAGATAGGAAGAGGGTGGGATAAAAGGGGTACAGAACAGAGGTAGTTGAGGCACTTGCCTGATTTGAAAGGGAAGACAGTAAGGAAACCCCTGGTAAAGGTACAGGTACAGAGGGTGGGAGTTTAAAGTGGGTGGTGGGGTGAGCCACCACGCAAAAAGGGGTAGGGGCCACCCGGGGTGGGGGAAAGAAACTTACCCACCTCTGGTGATAGGAATAAAAAAGAACATAGGGAAAGATATTCTTATGGTGAAGCGTGCTTTTTGCAGCTCTGGCCTGGGGTTACCCTAATGGCTAGTGTCAGCATCCCACACCATGCCAGCTAGGAAAAGCTACAGCATGGTGTCAGCTTGAATAACCATGAGACCTCTGAGGGCCTGCACAGCCATCAGTCTGTCCAGTGAAGAGGCTAAGATAGAACATGCAATTAATAATAACTTTCATTCACACAATTTTACTTTTTATAGTTTTCTTACACTTTCTATTTTCTTTTATATATTAGATTAGATATCGGTCAGTGCGTTTCGACAGGTGTGTCTTTTACGTAGAAAAGGTTTGACTTAATCCGTCCTACCTCTACATATTACGTAGAAAAGCGGGCGTTGGCGAGCAGGGGGGGGGGGGCAAAGCCTCCTAGTTGTTTATTATTATTATCTGGTTGGAATAGATGTTTGATACCGGTTGTGAATTTGAATTTCTACATAAAGCTGATGTAGAATTTACTTAATTTTTAGATTATTTGTATGTATGTTAGTGGAAGTGCACAGTAAATATATTAGTATATTTTGCCCATGCGCCATAAAAAATCAAATCAAATCTCAGTAGACTTATTTTTCATGTTATACAGTAGACTTGCAAAATAACGGCACCTTCGGGAATTCAAGGTGCTGTTATTTCGATTTTTCCGTGATCTAGAAAGTTTATTTTTTTTTATTTTTAATATATTTAATGCAGAAAAAATGAGGCTAAATAACAAATAGAGAGATTAAGAATGTAATTTTATTAACTGCACATAAAAAAAACAAATATGTTGATCCAATGTTATATTCTGTATTCTGCCATGAATACTCTCCTGCTTAAGCCCCGTTCTATTTTCTTTATTATATCCAGTTTAGTCTGCGCAGTAGCATCGTCACCGTCCTCCCCACACCGGGTGGAAAATGCCCGGGTTCGAATCCGTCAATGACGCAAGGAACTTTTATTGGGCCTTCTTCACTCCGTGGTCTCAAGCGTAGATTGCAATGTTTTTCCCCAGAAACTGGGGTTTTTCGTCCAGCAAAATAGGCAAATCGACCAGAGAACACACGCAATTTACAAACACAATACACATGGGTATATGAATTAACTTTCCGAGTGACCTTAATGTGATAGTTTGGATTATATCATTTGTCACTAAGCTTTAATGTTGCTGTAATTTTTTTCTCTGTATGAGGTTTATTAACTTTAGGAGTCATAGTGAGGGGTTTTTAATTTAAAATAAATGTAAAATAGCGGTATAATCCGTGATATCAGTACAGAATTCACTTTCAAAATGAGTAACGTAAACAATACAGTAATCATGACTTGCCGTTTTCTTTTTTTTCGGCACTGCAAGACATTTGCGCTGTATGTAAACATCCGATCTCAATGTGCCGTTATTTCGATGGTCTATTGTATATGATTTATTTCGGCATAAGAACCGACACCAGGTGTGTAAAAATTGAGAGAGAGAGAGAGAGAGAGAGACGAATAAATGAACTCTTATCATGTAAATCGAATCCTGGCCCATTTGATAGAATTGCGAGCAAACATCTTACTCTGCCTACCATCCTATGAAAGTATACATCTAATAAACTCGAAATCTGGTCTTGTGTACACGGTATTTCAAAAGGTCCGAAAACCAAACGCTTCAGGGATTTAATGATGTTTTGCGAGGGTATTTGATAACTCCGAGCAGTGATATTTTTTGTTTTGTGCCATGACAACGAGGTGTCAGAGTGGCTGCAAAGCGCCTGTACCGTGTGGTTGGTTCTGGGAAGAAGAACCGTGAAACCCGAGACTGGCTTACTCAGCTACGGTGTGAAAGGTCTCATTGTCTAGACGGTTCTCGAACCTAACTTTTTCGCAACATTTGGAAAAAGGTGATTTAATCACTATTGTGCCAGCCGTGAGAACACACACAAGTGAGATTATTGCCGAATGAATTCTCGAGAAAACGAGTTCCACTTCAATGGAAATTAAGTGACGCCTTTCTAGAATAGTATTCTTCTTTCATGGGAGTCTCGTTCATTCACTCTAGGCAAAACGGTTTGAAGAAATTCGTACAAAATTTGCTAGTCTTAAAGAAACAAAGTACCATTATCTACGATTACCATTATTACAATTATCAATTCGTTAGGGCCGACCGGGCTACCCGGGTGGGTAAAGTGCCTGCCTAGCAACCCAAAGGTCGCGGGTTCGAATCCCGCCTCGGGCTTGGATCACAGAAAGTACTGCAAAACCTTGGGAGGTGCATTATGGCCACAGAAGCTGATGCGCCAACAACTACCAAAAAAAAAAAAAAAAAAAAAACCCGTTAGGGTTATAGTTAAATTTTTTCTGCTTATTGCCCGAAGAAAACGGAGCAGAGGATTAGTTCGAATCCGTCGAACTAATGAGGGACTGAGTCAAAGTATTTGACTCAGTCCCTCATGACAGATTACTGTATAAGCTGAAACATGTTGGGATTACTGGAAAGATTCTAAGCTGCAGGGCAGAAGGTTGTAATTAATGGATATTCTTCAGATTGGTGTAACGTCAGGAGTTGTATCCACCAAGGATCGGTTCTTGGACCACTGTCGTTTCTGATTGTCAAAAATGACATAGACGAAGGGATAGAAGGCGTGATGTCAAAATTTTCATGTAATGTAAAGATTGGTAGAGTGTTAATAATCAGTGCCAAGCAGCGCTCCTTTAGGATGACTTGGTGGTCAGAAAGGTGGCAGCTGTGTTTTAATGCAGCAAAATGCAGTCTTGCACTTTTGGGAAATAGCAACCCAAAAATAAATTATACACTTTGGTGGCTTGAATTAAAACCAATAGTGGAAGAAAGGGATTTGGAAGTTACGATGCCGGCAGATATGAAGTTTTCTGAGCAGTGTACACAGGAAGCCAGGAAAGCCCACGGTGTGCTATCGATGATTTATCGAACATTATCCTATAGAGATATGGAGGTCATGGTCCCACTGTATTGTAAGACCATATTTGGAATACTGTGTTCAAGTATGGAGGCCTCATCTGAAAAGACATTGAACTTTTTTAAAGGGTCCAAAGACGGCAATTCGGCAGAAGAAGCGACCATACAATGAAAAACTCCAATTATGTGGGCTACAAAGCTAGGCAACCAGGCACCTTAGAGGTGACCAGATTGAGGTTTATAAGGCTCTGAGAGGGGTTAGTAAAATGAGTGAAAGTGGAATTTTCACTGTTACAAAGAATTCCAGAACTAGGGGCCATAAATTCAAATTATAGGAGAAGAGATTTAGACTAGATTGTATGAAGGTTTAGCCAGCGAGTCGTTGATTGAGGAAATAAGTTTCCTTTGCAGGTAGTTGAGGATGACACTTTGAACAAATTCAAAGGTCAACTGGATACTTGCCTGTGTGAGGAGGGACGCACATAATTTATATTTTCTTATCTGCTTGTTATTTATTTGCCAGTGCAGCAGAAGACTGTGGCTTCCTTGCACCACATGGCGAATACAATTACTAGTTGCTAAATGGTGGGGTGGGATTAGCTACGAAAGCCAAACAGCAAGAGAATTCAGACTGGGTATAAATGAAAGTTTTTTTTTTTTTTTTTTTTGAAAAGACATCGAAAATAGATAATGGCAGTTAATATTCTATACGAAAAGTGAATTTTGTAGTTTTGAGCAGAGGTTCTGAGCTCAGACTGGTGAATTTTATGAACTTTATTAAATAAATTATTATAATTTATAATAACATTTAAAAGTTTTGCATACTGGCGGTTGAGAAAATAAATACTGGTCTAGAGCAGTGGGGAAATATTCTGGGAAAAAAAAAAAGGGAAAAGTTTCTCTACTCGTGCCTTCGCCAAAAATAGGCTATCCAGTTCTGTTTTGAATTTTACTAGTCTCTGCATAGCGCGCCTCCGTAGCCAGGTGGGAAGGAGCAGCAGTGCGTAGTACATGCTTCTTGATTAGACCGGGGTTCGAACCCGTCACCACCAAATACGGAGGATGCGGAAGGGTCAGGGAATGACCACCGCATATCCCGGAGCAATATGGCCTTAGTTGCTAATGCTCCTAAAAACCAAATAACAAACAAACAATCTCTGCATAGATCACTGTAGTAGTCAGGCAGCGTAAATATTCCAAGAATCTGCAATATTCTCCCAGAGAGTAAACCTCATGAGATTCAGAGACCTATTCCTTACCAGAATCTTTCAACTATCTCCTAGAAGCTCTGCCTTTCTTCAAGTGTGACATCCCAGACCTAAACACAATGTTCTAATGCTGTCTCCACTCTTCTCATACAAAGGGACAATGACATTCTTTTCCCTACTTGCGAAAGTTCTTAATTGTAGTTATTACGATTCAGTCAGACTTTAGTAATTTATAAGTAACTCCTAGGATATAGTAATAATAGTAATATAGGCATATAATGCAAGCGTATGAGCTTATGTAGCATCAGTCAAAAAAAAAAAAAAAAAAACAGTTTCACACAACCATTCCCTCTAAAAATTTGTCCAGTTCCTCCTTGAATTTATTTAAGCTATCAACTTCCACAACGACAGATGGAAGTTTGTTCCAGCAATTAACCCCTGCTGGCTAAAGGGAAATTTCCGCACATATATTCTACAACTATCTTTCCTCAATTTGAATCTATGCCCCCTCAGGTTCGTAATCTGAGAAAGCGGAAGAATCGCATCAGAATTCAGCGTTCTCAACCCATTCAAGGCTTTATACACCTCAATGAATGGGCCCTGAAACCTCGCAGGTGCCTAGTCTCCAGCCGCTGCAATTTTCAGAACTTGAGCCTTTCTTGGTAACAGGACTCTTTCGTTCCCTCACCAGGCTTTAGTACAAACCTTACATTTAGAAATATTAAAATTCACTTTTTTTTCCTTTAACCATTTGTGTAACTGATATAAGTCCATTTTGAAACAAAATGGGTTCTGGGCGTGAACCACCTTGTCTACCTCTAAAATCATCTCAAATGGGTTAAACTTTAGAACAAGACTCTTACCCATGGATCTTTGCGACAGCAAAATGGCTAGATCTAGCTCTGCCCATTGCATCGCGCTGATTGTCTGCTAATCACCACGATTTTGCGTTCGAGTGAATGCTATTCTACAAGATAGACAGGCCGGGAAATCTCACCTTCTTTTTGGTAGGAGTTTTCTTAACAGACTTTCATTTTCACTGGTGAGAAAAGGTCAGGTTAGTTTACGCCACCAAATTTGGGACTGATTTGGTGGCGTAAACTAAACTATTTTAAGCGAAAAATGGTTTAATGGTTTTAAAAAAAAATTATAAATTTTGTCCCTTTCAGAAGACAAGTGATGGATTTTTATAGCTTAAGATCGTCTTGATGGAATTGCCATTTAACATTGTCAGATGAAATGCAGTTGACAAAGCATTAAGATAAACAAATAATATCGGATATAAGGGTCACTAAACACGTGTAGCATCTTCTGTTTCAAGCTGAACGTGGTCTTCCTTTCTTTGGGTAGCAAAACCTGTTGTCTTCAAATACTTATTTGATAGCATGTTTTGAGAGTGATGGAGAGGAAAATACTTTAGGCCATTCTCTTCTGATGATCGTTACACTTGAATATTTGTAATACAGTAGTTTTGTTATAGGAATATTATCTTGGATGCCAGCCACGATGAATACAAACGTTTTGCTTCTTCTCACACAAAAATTAGCTTTACAAATATATTTTTCAAGTTTGAAAAAATGTCGTTTTTGATTTTTTTAATGTGTACCATGACTTTTGGTTCACTTTTTTTTTATTTTACAAATTTAATAACAAAAAACGAACTCTTGAAAAAGCAATCACTTAAGATGCACATTGCTTGCACCAAGCAATTCTTTTCTAGTTTTGTTATGCAGTTTAAGAAATTCTATTCGTTGGGGATTGTTGTTATATAGCCGGATGAGGAACGTGATGAAGCTAATAGGCCCTTTACACATTTGAGAGCGCACCTAAAAAATAGAGGTAAAAATACAGACAACCTCCACACCTGGATTTGACCACGTATCAAAGAGCTGCACTGCACCAAACTGAATAAACTCTATTCTTTGAAGTCCTTTCAAAGCAGGCGTTTATATATGCAAAACTCGAGAGCAAGGTCCGTGGACAAACATATATTCAAGAGTGGCTGTAATGTATAATAGTTTAGAAGAATTTCTGTTTGTAATGGCTTTAAAATGTACACTTCCAAAGTTTCCCGTGAGTCATTGGTATTTTACATAATAACATAATGCACATAAAAAGTCAAAACACATTTCTTCAGCCTTGAAAGATGCCAATTGTAATTCTTTTGGTTTCATTTCTAAAAACTTGATTTTTCTTTCGAGGTAAAAAGAAAAACTTCACACATTCCTGCATTTTCTCCAACTAAATTTCAGCTGAAATGTGTTCAGGGTGGAGTCCATTAGACAGTTGGCTAAATGTGTATTGACTACCCATTAAGCAATATGTTACTGACCATTAACTCCTCTGACCCAGTATGTCTCATTGTCAGTAAACCTTGACTACCTACTTTTGTTTCTTGAAGGTTTGAACTAGATACATTCAAGGTTCGCTTATGGAACCACCAGCCACGGCAGGTTTTTATTTTATTATACTTAAATATGTTGTTTGACAGTAGTACCAAGCAGTACTTGCTCGCTTATTCACCATCTTATCAATATATCAGCGATTTTATTCGTTTTTGTAGACACTTCTAATAATGTGAGTTGAATTTATTTTTAATATATCGTCTGGATGTTCCACAGCAATACTAATACAGTACATGCCAATGAAAATATTTAGTACAAGCTTTTACGCAGCCTTTCATTCTACAACCCAAGGCCAGAAATCCAGAACGAGTCAATAAGCAAGTCTGTAGCAGATGAGTTGCAAAGAAATTTCATACGTGTGCTAATAAATAAACTGATGTCTGCTCTTAATGATCTGTATACCAATATGCAAATCAAAACCGGATGTTTCAAAATTCATAAGTTTTCCAAACAAAATGAACCAGCTAACAGAACCAATACTCAAATCACCGCCCAATCCGCAGAGAAAGATATTTTGACCTCACACAATCCCGCCGAATTGGAATGTTGCCCAAATACTCAGGGAGACAATCACCTTTCAGAAGAACCTCAATTCCCTAATGTAGCAAGCAGCGAAGACCCGGTCATGAATTCGTGTCAAGCAGCTGAACAGAGGTGCGATCCACAAGTGGAAGCCCACCAAATTAGCATCCTACCTCCAAAATTGACCTCAGTTTCACCATCTGTGCTGCTGTCTGAAAGCAGCCATTGCTCACCTGTCATGAACAAACAATCTTGGGCAAAAATCGCTGCTACCCGTTCTATTTCATCTCAATTAACAGCTAATCAAAACCCTCATTTCCCCAGGACACCCTTTCAAATTAAGAGCCACCCTGCCAATATCAAGGAAAAGTGTCAGGTTAGGATTGGTACCTCCACGTCCTCTATTCTGAAATCGATGAGCATGCCTTCCACCTCCCAGCACAGAAGTCTTTTTATTTCCCGACTGGGGCCTCTGACAACTGCTGAGGAAATTGAGGCTGCAATGAGTAAAGAACTGCATACCAAAGTATCTGCAAATTTACTCAAGAAAACGCAAAATTACTCGTCCTTTAGAGTAGTTTGCGAAAGTCGGGCGTTCAGATCTGTTGCATCCACATCTGTATGGCCAGTTGGCACTTTAATCAGACTTTTTTATGAACCGAAAGACCCAAAACCATCCATTTCCACTTCATCTTATGAGCAAAACCGAAAGACGACACAGCTCCCCCCTGCATGACTAACAAATTGTGAAACTACACTAGTGTCTCTCGACAGTCGAAAACCACTGCACCACATGTCCAGCTCCAATCACTTTCTTGCCCCAGCTACTGCTTATAAACATACCGATATGACACCACATAACCCTGCTTTTCAATCACTTTCAATTAACAGGATAATTTCCACAAAGCCTAATCTGTTGAGGTGTTCAAAACAATCTACAAATAGATCAGCACTTATAAAAATTCCCTTTCAACTCACCCTGAGAATTTTCTACCAAAATGTCCGGAGTCTCCGAAATAAGCTTGAAACCCTCGAACAACTCTTGTTGTCCAACAGCATGGATGTAATCTGTCTATCAGAAACATGGCTTCAACCTGACCAGGAGTCAATAGCCTTTGTTCCGGCCGCTGGATTTTCATCGTTCTTCACGTCAAGATCTCAATCTAGAGGTGGCGGTGTTGCCATCTTCGTCAAAGATTCCAACCTGAAATTTGTGCACGTCACATCTAGCAACTCCTTATTTTATGAAGCAATAATCGTGACTGTGAAGCTTAATGCCTGTTTATTCGATTTAACGGCAATCTACATACCCCCAGCTCCAGATACTGCAACAGTTGACGATGCTACCGGCTGGATAATGAGTAAGTTACACCCTTCAGCTACGCACATACTGTGCGGCGATTTTAATCTTCCACCCCACCTGAGCCCTCTCTTTCAACGACTAATGAACAATCTCTCCATTAAAGTTGACGATTATCAATGAAGAGCCAACGAGAGGCACCAATCGCCTTGACTTGATTCTATGTTCTGGAATTTGCAGAGTCGACATTCCACCAGAAACGTCCTTCAATTCAGATCACGACCCAATTGCATTACTTCTTGTTCTGCCTATGCCCAACTTCAATTGCCATAATACTGTTGAAAAGAAAATCATATTCTCTCCAAATTTTCTGGATCCAAAAAAGTGCCTCGAGGCAGCGCAGTCTATTCCATGGCATGTGCTTGATGGATGTGACCCAATGCTCGCAGTTGATCTAATCACTAGATGGATAAATACAGTCAACCTCTACGCGTCAGCTAAAACCGTACACATTTCTCCAAGAACTAGAGCTTGGTGGACCAAAGATCTAGCGTGCAGTTTCCACAACAAACAGTATCTTCACAGGCAGTGGAAAATCTCTGGCACAACCCAAGATCGAATCCTATACTCCAGAGCAAGAGCTATGTTCAACAGACTCAAGGCATCAGCATTAAAGAGATACACTGATGCTACCTTGTCTAAAGGAAAAGCGCCATATTCATCAAGACACAGTCGCATTAATTCAAATCTTGATCTAGATAACTGGATGGACTACATTTCAAGATTCAATACCAATTCCGCCTCTGCTGAAATTCCTCTCCCAAACTTCCAATTTGCTCCTACTGATGGCCTTTCCATAATTTCCATCACAAGACAGCAACTGATATATGCTATTAACTCCCTGCGACCATCTAGTACCGCAGGCCGTGATAAGATACCTCACTTCATAATTAAATGCCTTAGCCCCTATATTCTAGATGCATTACTCTCAATCTACAACTCTATTCTTTCCACACGAGTTTTCCCTGCTCAGTGGAATGAATACTCTGTGAGGCCACTGCCTAAGGTTAAAGCACCAACAAGCCTAAAAGATTTCAGACCAATCTCAACTTCTTCCACCCTCCTCAAACTTCTAGAAAAGGTACTCCTTCCGGCATTAAACAAACAGTTGATGCCACAGAAGCCGAAACAGTTCCATTTCGCAGTTGAAAATAGATCCACCATAACAAACCTCATGGCCGCACAGACATCACTTCTTCAAGCCTTCGAAACTAAATCTGAATTAGCTATAGTGTACGCTGACATTGAAGCTGCTTTTGACAGCCTAGACGTCACAGCCGTTCTCAGACTCCTGCAATTCTTCTTCAGGATTAATGGAGACCTACTAGCTTTCCTCACCGCCTTATTGAAAAATAGAAGTGTCCACCTCACTTTGAAGAAAACCCACTTTATAAGAAAAATTAATGCAGGAGTCCCTCAAGGTGGTGTCCTGTCTGGCCTTCTCTTCTCAGCGATTCTGATTCCTTTCATGAGTCATCGTGATGATGCTCTAATATATGCCGACGATATAAAGTTTCTTACCTTAATCCCACCGTCTGCAAACCCAATGGAAATTACGTCTTCCATCACAGACAACTTGACCACTCTTTCAACTTACTTGAAGATGTTTGGATTAAACCTTAACCCGTCAAAATCTGCAATAATGACTTACTCATTGAAACAGCAACCAACAATAATTCAACCTTCAGTTTTAGGTACTCTAATTCCAGTGGTTACCTGCCATAAAGATCTCGGGGTATATTTTGATCCGAAGCTGAAATTTAATGATCACACAGAATACCTCCGGAAGCGTTTTAACACCCTACGCTGGAGCGCGAAACAACACTTACTTCATTCCAACGATGCCGCAACCACTACCAGATATCTTCAAGCCACTGTTTATCCGGCTATTTTATATCCTGCTGAAATTTGGGCATCTGCGTCGCCTTCACTTCAAAAACCGGTGTTCTCGTGTGAATACTGGACCCTGAAATGGGCCACAAATAAGCATCGCCGACCCCCTCAATTGAGAACAACTGACAAGGCTGAGCAGCTAAATGTACCCAGGATCCCGAGGTTAATTGACAGCAGGCGTTTAATGACTTCAGTAAAAATGTACACAGGAGTAATAAACGCCCCAAACATCTGGGATTTTTGTCAGTGGCACAATCCTACGCCATCCTTGAGGTCAGAGCCCACACTAATCTTCAAATACAACCGGTTGAAACTGTGTAGTCGGTTCCTACCTGCCCAGGCACTCCCCAAAATTCAGGCACTACTCCGTCTTGGAGTCGACCTTCAGAAATTAGCTACCGACTACAAATACCGTCACATGCTCCTCGAGTGGATTCCATCTGTGGAACTGGGATAATTTCCTCCATATGACGTTTAGTCCTCATTTTTCATTATTACAATTTACATGTTTGTAACTCTTAATTTCCATGTAACGGTAATTTTTTCCTTTTTGCCAATTAATTTCATTTATAATTTCATTTAAAATGTAAAACTCCTGGCCATGTCGCCGTGTTGAGTATTATTGTCTCTAGTACATGTCCTGTACTTATTAGCAATAAAGAATTTATTTATTTATTAATACGATCATCATTGCTAGTCAGGAGAATTTCAACAGGGAAGTTGAAGGTCTTTAGTAGCTTCCAACTCGCGCCGCACTACCACTCCTTATCACCAGAATTTGTTGGTTTAAGAACAATAATTATTACTTTCAACAGTTGTACCGCGAATTATGTGGGTGAAAGGTATGCGGTATGTGAGAGAAGATATTAGTGAATGGGTTTCATCCTTCTGTATATTTTCTCCTATATAATTTCATATCTTTTGCTGCTAGCACAGTAGTTATGATCGTTTTTCTTCTACACTGTGTGGAAAGGGCCCGGGTTCTAGTTCTCATTTCGAGTATGATGGGTGTAATCGAGGTCATACTCGATTATGGTATTTGCAAAATCTATAATGGATTTAAGTGGAGAGAAGAGACTATGTGGTATCCCCCATTTAAATCAAACTAAATGTTATGAAAACTGAAGCTTAAGCTTTGGTTTTCATAACATTTTAGTTTGATTCCGTTCACTGGCATTTCTTTTTTATTTCATAACCAGCATTCTTAAGTATCGATTAGGAATCATTCAGTTATGCCCATAACCAGTTTCAACTGCGCGAATTTTTTTTTCTCCCTTCACGTCTGAGTTAGTCTCAGGCAAGAGTACATTATTAGGCGTATTAGCATATATGTTTAATGTGCCTATTGTTTTCACCATGTCCGTCCATCCGTAAGAATTCCACTCCCACTAGGTGGATTCTCATGATACTTATACTTGGCTCTTATAGCGTCTTCACAAATATCGTTCAAATCAGAGCAATGTAAATCCGGCAATTATTTCTTTTTTTTTTTTCATATACATCACATAAGATTATTGTACCATATATTGTATTAGCTGAACATTGGATATTATGTTTGTTGCCGGGCGCTGATTGAAGGAATGAATGGGCTATTTGACGGATGCGCAGAAACGAAATGTTCTCGGTTCGCGCATAAGTCGTTACTTGTTCTTCGTTTTTTTTTTTGTTTTTTTTTTTTATAAATACTGAATTATTGATATTTGTTAACGCGCCTGAAATGCAACGCGTATGTTAGTTAATTTGTTTTTATTTTGAATGAGAAAAATTTCGCTTTACTTTTCAGCGAAAAGTAAACTTAACTAAAGAACATGCAATTTAGGACACACTAATACTGCTTGAACTCAGTTGCCTGGGTGAAATTCGATAGCAACAGATCGTATGTGTTCTCTATCAGCTTGTTCCTCTACGTATCAGGGTTTTTCTAGGCCGCAATATCCGTGCAGGAAATACAAAGCCTGAAATCCAGAATGAGTGAATAATTAAGTCTCTTGCGAATGAGTTGCAAAGCAAATTATTACCTGTGTTAATTGATAAACTGCCATTTGTATGCCAATATATTCAAATCAAAGATGGATGTTTCAATACTGAGTCCCCCAGACCAAACGAACCAGTTAACAGACTCAACATTCAATTCACTGCCCAATCGGCAGAACTAGGTACAGTATTTTGACTTGGCACAATCCCGTTACAGATGAACCCCATAGCACACGCTCTTTGAGTAGACCGGGGTTCAAGCCCCTGACTGCTGAATACGGTCGATCTGCCAACCCGCACTGGACCAGCGTGGCAGATTATGGTCCATTTTCCCTCAGCATGAATTGTTGAGGAGGCTTCCATCCTGCAGCGGGTTGGTAATGGCTGCACTTTACCTTTACCTTTAATAAGCGATCAGCGAAGTCCTAATCATGAATCCATATCATCACCCTGAACAGACGTTCCATTCGCAAACGGCGGCCCACCATATTGGCAACCTACCTCCAATATCGACGCCAATTATACCTTCTGTGCTGGCGTCTGAAAGTACTTTGTCAAGCAGCACCTTTACTTCCATAGACAATAATTCACACAAAAACCAGCGCATCTGAAAAATCCAGATAGCCATCGCTTACCTGTGCTGGACAAGCCCTCTCAGATTTTTTGTTTGTGTTTTTCTATGGCAGTGGCCATAGAAAAAAACAAACCAATCGGTGTGCCGCAAGAGCAGGAAAAACTCGGTTATGTTTAATGGTAATCAATGTTTAGGTATGCCTCAAAATATGCTTCTTTAACTTCAAGTGGGACTTGAGTGACTTCTGTTCACAGTGGTCGCTGAAATTTGGGAACTACTGTTCTAAGAGGTAGAGGCAAATAGCCCTGCGATTTGTTTCTCCAATATTACGAACAATTATGACATTGATATTAGGATGGAGATTATTCGAACGAATCGGAAATTGGCCACTTTCGAATAAAAATTAGGAGTTTTTAAACCTAATTTTTTTTTTTTAAATATCCGAAATTTCGCTTTGACTTTTCATATATAGTCAACCAACTTGTATTATTATTAGTACCCTCCTTCAGATTTTCAGTTTCAGATTCTAAATTTATTTCTCATGGATTTTTTGTGAATACAGTTCACTGATATACATGGAAAATTTTGCATTTCCTAAGATCACAGTTTTTTTTTTTAATGGTTTAGTAATAACCGAACGATAATATAGGCGTAACTATTCTTATTTCAATGTACTGAAGGCATTAATTATGGTCCCTCTAAAATAAAGCGTTTTTCCCTCACCATAAAAAGGAACTGCAAACAAGGTCCGCTTTCCAGCCCTTTTTTATTCTGCTTAAAAATAATTGTCTGCTCCTTAGACAGGATAAAGTCATTTCCCATTTGAGTCATATTACTTGATATTTTTAAATGAAACCAAGTTACTTTTTTGTTAAAATTCTTCAACTGACATAAACTAAACACCAGGGGCTCACATATGGTGAGTATGGGCTTAGCACTTCCAGGGTCCTGAGCTGGCTATCATCATTCTTCTCTTTCCTGGTGATCTCTCTCTCTCTCAGGGTAACTCGGGAGTTTTTTTTTTTTTTTTTTTTTGACTGGTGCAGCATAAGCCTCAGGCTTCCTTGCTCCATATGGCTAATAATAATAGTCAGAGAGTTCCTCAACCAACAGTAACACCAGACATAACAACCACCACCCTGTGTACTTGGTCGCAATACCCGTCACGATGTGAATCCCCAATCAGGGAGAAATAATATAAACTGGTATATGCGCAGCACATGTGACTGGCAGGTTATCCATTCTTTTGTTGGTTCCGATAATCGTTGTTCGAATAATCGACATCCCGCAGTATTCCTTCCAAACGTCACCATCAGATAATTGGCAATGTAACTCCATTATTCAAACCTATTATTATTTAAGGTTTTGTATGCTAATTTTGATACTGATCAGGTCTCATTTGTACTTATGATTTCGTTTCTCGTATAGCATCGGGAAAGTGCATTTTTGTTAATTCTCTGGATTACAGCATTATCACTAATAATGCAGTACATGAACTTATTTCTTCTCCTATAATATGCTTATTAGTGAACAAGCACATTTTAGAAAATAAATTTTAAAAAAAGAAAAGAAATAAAAACAGAAACAAGCACATTTCTTTCTATAATGTGCTTGTTCGCTAATAAATAAATATTTTTAAAAATATAAAATATATTTAAATATTATTAATGATACGAACAATCCTATGTAGTGCGCTCTATCAGTAATTAAGCTTTGTTTAGTTGCGTATGCATGAGTGCAATAATGCATGAGAAACTTGTTTTTCTGTGCCTACCATAGCTAATGGTTCCCCTTCATCCAATGATGTCACCACAACTTCTTCGTATCTCTGATTCTTAATAAGCCTGCATTAAAAAAAAATTAATATTCATATTCGAGACACTCATGTATTTACAGATGCATTATACATAAATTCTTAATGCAATTTACTATATTGAGCATCTGTGTCGTAATACGCTGCAGGAGCTTTACTGGGTGTAAAATATTAGTTAATTGCATGTTATTATGGCTTCTTTACGTACATGATATTTTATTTTTAAATCCTTTATCGCAGGTTTCCACCTTTTTCAGAAAGACCTTGCAGAAGAAAGCAAAGCAGTATCCATCACAGCCCGAATAATCGCGGCCAGGGGTTTATATTAATAATTAAACATTAACATACAGATAAGTGTAAAGTGTATTGATGTCTAACGGCACCAGGGTTTCCCCCATCTCCGCGTTGCTTTCATTGTGGGTGTACCAGTTCACTGGGAAGGCCAGAGATTTAAAAGTGTATGGATTTTGTAAGTGTGGTGTTATGTATCGTTGTTCATCTGGCCATTTAGCCGCTGGACCTCACTACTGGGGCCCAACGTTGCCCACACTTGCCCCGTGGAGGCAGACCAGGTACACAGTAGTATGGAGCTTTACTCTGGCAGGCCCTGCCACCTAGTTTCCTGAGATTTCAGTGGCTAGGGCCTATGTAAAAAAAAAAAAAAAAAAATTGTAATGCAACACGCGGCGATTTTCAGGGTAAGACGCTAAGAGATTATTAGAGGCCAAAAGGGCATGCGTGACTTGATTTGAACAATTAAAATTTTGGTAGTGTGGAGCATGCGCTATGATATTTAGTCAGAGTGGGGAGGAGACTGAAGGCTGGGGGGAAAAGTCAGAAATATGGGGTCAATAGGGAAGACGGCCCAGAGAAGGTCAGTGGGGCATGCCCATGCCCCACCAGGAGGAAAAGAGGGGTGGGCGAGGGGGAGAGAAAAACAGCAGAGCCGTCCCCTCTCTCCCCCGCCCAGGAATTGGAGTAAAAGCCCTGTGCAAGTGAGCACAGGTGTAGGATCGCCTTATGGCGTCGGTAGCAAAGCTGCGTGTAGTCCCAGTAGTTGGTGTCCAAGCCGTGAAAGTTCGTCATTCCTGGGACAGTCCCGACCTGTCTAGTAGTTAGTACTGTATATCCATTTTTGTGCAGGCGATGCATGAGCGGGTATCCTCACATTCGTCATTCATATTTCCGCGTCTCTATCAGATAGGTCGTTGTGCTAAGAGTCCGCGAAGTCCCTCCTTATTGAAGTTTCTTATATTCAGAAGTTGTGTTTTGCGCTGGAGGGGTAAGCAGCTCTTGCACAAGTTTCTCCTTATTATTGTGGTTCCCTGTGAACAGCAATTCGTGTTTTGTGCCAGGTGAACAACTCCTGCGCGAATTTGGCTAGTGCCTTTTACTCTTCTCATGAATCTAGTAGGTGCGGCTCGAGATGTGTTGGGAAGTATGTGGTTGCTGTCATAAGTCTGCAGCGTAGGTCTTCATAGTTGGTACATTCATACATTATGTGTGTCCAGGTTTCTGGCTCCCCACAAGAGCAACGTGGGTCCTCTAGGATTCTGAAAGATGCTAATTTCGCGTTGAACGCTCCGTGGCCTGTCAGCAAATAGGTTGTGAAGAGACCGGGTTGAAACCAGGGTGGGGGCTTGGGGTACACCCTGTCTATGGTGGGCAGAAATTTCTTTGTAATTTCGCCTTTGGTTCCATCGATCCTGCCATACCTGCTGTAAGTGCCTTTGTAGTCTGATTTTTTTGTTCTTTCTGATTCGCAGCTGTGTTTACTGTAAAGCCAAGGAAGGTGCACGGTTGTCCTTTTGCAATGCTGTGAGTGATGCCGCACAGATAATAATAGAAGAAAGGTGTGTGTGTGTGTGTGTGTGTGTGTGTGTAAAGCGCCAAAGCAACTAAGGCTATGAAGAGTCTGTAAATTGTGTGTATTATTTGTTTGCCTAAACGCAAAACCCAGGCATCCGGGAGGGGAAAACCATGCAACTTCCCAATACCGATTAAATAAGCCATATTGTGAAAAATGCCTATAATAATTCCACATGTCACTGATTGGATTCGAATCTGGGCATTTTCAACCAGTGTGTGGAGGACGGTAATTATATCCTTTGCAACCCGAGAGGTCAGTAGAAAGGAGGGTGACATTCAAAGAATGATAGCTTAATAGTATTAAACTGTTACCTTACCTGTCTGATTTTGGGGCTGGTCCTGACCACAGATTCACATAATTGTTTTTCTAAAACTTTTGATTTAAATTTAGTAGTATAACATTATTTTGTGATTTTTTGATTAATTTGGTGTATTTATTCTTTACTCGGCCCTGTAAAAGTATCGGTAAGGGTTTCCACGTGTTCGTAACTACCGTTACCGTTAGTAACTTTCCCGCCATTGTGATACCGTACTAGATATACCGTAGGTTATATACCGTACTAGATAGCGTTAGTTGAATTTCGTTAGCAGTTAAATTGTACGTTTAAATAAATACATATAACGACTTAGATTACAAACGTAATATAATTAATAACATAATTAATTAATAAATTAATAGAATCATGACTCAGACCAGAGCAGCAAAGCAAAAGGCTCAAGCTAATGGAAGTGCTGTGGCTCAGAGCAGAACTGAGGGGGGCAGTTGTCCTCTGACTCACAGCCTTATAAAATGCACTGTTTGCTTGATGTTTGCAGAGCAATCGGGTACGGGACATGATACTGCCAAGGGGGATGTCTTTGTGTGTGCGCGATGCAAGGAGTGTATCGATATCAGGCAATAACTCGGCGTTCTTGTGGGCCTATATGAGAGCTTGAAGGACAGGGTGGATGCCCTCGAAGAAACTAAATTGAGGGGCCCATCAAGCTCTCAGCTGCCCACATCAACGCCAGAGCTTGCACTTGGGCATCGCGTGACACAGAGACAACCCCTAAGGCAGAATGCGCTGGTCCCGAAGGAACTAGTAGTTGTTGGTGACTCTATTGTCAGGGAAACGGGGAACATGCTTTGTAAAAAAGATAGGTGGAACAGGACCAGTGTATGTCTGCCAGGGGCAAAGGTTGATGACGTTGTAGAGCGAATATCATCTTTTAAGGGCACAAAAGGTGATATAGTTGTACACGTTGGCACTAATAATATTAAGAGTAGGAGACCGGCAGAATTACTTAACAAGTACAGGTCACTGTTGAACAAAAGCCGAGAATTAGGGTTGAATTTGAAAGTGTCTGCAATTCTGCCCAGACACGATAGGAGGGAGTATATGATGAGAGCCTTGTCGATCAATTCGGCCCTGGAAAGATTGTGCAAGGCTCAAGGGGTAGAATTTTTTTCAGCCTGGACTGTACTTGTTAACAGGAGAGATTGCTTCTACAGGGATGGGATACACTTAAATAGAAAGGGTGCAAGAATATTTGCTGATGCTATCGAGGCAGTGTTAGGTGGGTCGGAAAACTGCTAGCTTGGGGGGAGACAAAGACCAATAGATTGACAGTAGCCACTGGCAGAGGTGAAAGAGATTCTTGCATTGTTTCTATTAGAATGAGCAGAAGCCTGAAAAACAAGATGCATGGTATTTCAGAGACTGCTGGGAGCCATTGCGGTACAAGTAAACACATGGGTTGCGTTAGGGTAGCTAAGAATAGAAACAGGTGCAGGTATACTTGCGTGTACACCAATGCTAGGAGTTTAGTAAATAAATTTGATGAATTTGAGGTATTGCTGAAAACATCGAAGGCAGATATTGTTGGGATATCAGAGACGTGGTGTCACACAGATATAAATAAATAAATAAATAAATTTTCTGTTTATACTCCGGGACGACCAAACGGTCAGAGGAGTTCACAAGATAGACAGAATACAAGAAACAGTACCATATTCAGCAGTCACGGGCTTGAACCCCGGTCACTCAAGGCACGTATAAGGGATGCAGAACTGCAATTTGGGGAGTACAACGTCTACAGAAAGGATAGACAGGATAGGAAGGGAGGAGGGGTTATGTTATTAGTTAAGAAACACATAAAAACCAAGGAAGTGAAGCCAGTCGACATCGCTGGACAGTGCAGTGTGGAGTCAGTTTGGTGTGACATAAACATTGGGAGATCAAAATTGAGAGTAGGAGTGTGCTATAGGCCTAATGACTCTGATGAGTATAATAAGGAACTGTACAGGGAAATAGAGTGGGCCAGTAAATCAGAGTGTCTTATAATGGGAGATTTTAATTTCCCAGATATTGACTGGAATTTGGGGGCTGGTTACTCACACACTAGCAGGACTTTTGTGGATTTATTGGACGATTGTATTCTACATCAGCATGTTCGGGAGGCAACTAGAGGGAGTAATACTCTTGATTTGATTATCAGCAGTGATTCTTCATGCATTAAGAATCTGCAGATAAATGAACCACTAGGTGGCAGTGATCACAGTGTGCTGAAGTGGGATTTACTCAAAGAGGTAACTACCATTAGGGGTAAAGGGAAGGGTTATTGCTTCCGTAAAGGCGACTACGATGGACTGAGACAGTATTTAAATTCTATACAGTGGGACCAACTGATGATGTTACCAACAGCAAATTCAAAATGGGAAGCATTCAAAGAACTTATCTTGGAAGCTACTAGGCTTTACATACCAACTAAGAAATATTGTTCAAGGTTTAGGCCAAAATGGATGTCAGATGAACTAATGAGGCATATGGCAGAGAAGAAAAATGCATGGGATACATACAAATTAACACATGACACAGAAGCCTATGATAGATACAAGTTGATATGCAACCAAGTTACAAAGGAGGTTAGGCAGGCGAAGGCAGATTACGAGAAATCCTTGGCAAGGGATGCAAAGAAAAACAGCCAAGAGTTCTTTACTTATGTAAACTCTAGAAGGAAGGGGATGAATCAGATTGGTCCACTTGATATTGATGGGTCAAGTGTTGATGATCCTGCTCAGGTAGCTAACAAACTAAATGAATATTTTGCATCGACATTCACACATGAGGAGTTATTCAGCGAGGGGAATGCCAGAGGTGTATTCAACTCTAGCAGTAAGCTACAGAATCTTGAAATAACTGGGAGTAAAGTGGAGGAGAAACTGTTGAAGATAAACACAAGAAAGGCACCCGGGGTGGATGGAATCTATCCAGTTATATTAAAGGAGACAGCAAAGGAAGTAAGCAAACCCTTAGCCATAATTATGAGAGCTTCCTTGGACTCAGGGGAGGTACCCATAGACTGGAAATGTGCAAATGTGACCCCAATTCACAAAGGAGGATCAAAGGCTGACACAAGTAATTATAGACCTGTGAGCTTAACTTCTGTTCCAGGAAAATTAATGGAGGCACTGGTTAAAGAAGCACTGCAGGATCATTTAGACAAGACTTCAGTTGTAGCTCAGACACAGCATGGTTTTGTTAAGGGGAAGTCTTGCCTGACCAACTTGATTGGATACTATGATGCAGTCACAAAAGAACTGGATGCGGGGAATAACTTTGATATTATATACTTGGATCTTAGAAAGGCTTTTGATACTGTTGCACATGGAAGACTGCTACACAAATTGGAGCAGTGTGACATTGGAGGCAAATTGCTGCTATGGATAAAGGGGTGGTTGAGGGGGAGAAGACAGAGAGTGGTAATCAATGGACACTGCTCATCGTGGACTGATGTTATTAGTGAAGTCCCTCAGGGCTCAGTGTTGGGTCCATTATTGTTTTCTGTATTTATAAATGATATTGATGATGGTATATCGAGCTTAATGTCCAAGTTTGCAGACGATACAAAGGTTGGCAGGGTTGTCAAGGACACTACTGACACTATGCTGCTGCAACAGGATCTGGAAAGGTTGAGCAGATGGGCTGAGAGGTGGCAAATGAAGTTTAACATTGATAAATGTAAAGTACTACACATGGGAAACAGCAACCCCAGAGCAACGTATCAACTCTGTGGTACTACACTGACAGTGGTAGAGAATGAAAGGGACTTGGGTGTGGTTGTGCAGGCAGATATGAAGTTCTCTGAGCAGTGCAGACGGGCTGCAAGAGTAGTTCATGGAGTATTGTCAATGATGTACAGGAATTTTTCCAGCAGGGATAAGGAGGTGATTATTCCATTGTATAAGGCGATGGTCAGGCCACACCTAGAGTACTGTATACAGGTTTGGAGACCTCATTTCAAGAAGGATGTAGAGCTGCTGGAACGAGTACAGAGAAGGGCAACAAGATTAGTGAATGGAACAAAGGGGTGCTCTTACGAAGAAAGGCTTAAGTTTTGCAAATTACAGTGTCTGGAGACTAGGCACCAGCGAGGTGATCTGATAGAGGTGTATTAAGCCTTGAATGGTTTAAGCATGCTCAATGCTGATGGGATTCTTCCTCTAGCTCAGAAAAATCACCTGAGAGGGCATAAATTCAAATTGAGGAAAGACAGATGTAGGATAGACGTGCGGAAATTTGCCTTTAGCCAGCGGGTGGTTGGTTGGTGGAACAGACTTCCATCCCTTGTGGTGGAGGTTGATAGCCTAAATAAGTTTAAGGCTCAGCTGGACAGGTATTTTGAACGAACAGAGGGGTGAAGTGGGTTTTTTTTTTTTTTGGTTGATGCTGCATAAGCTTGCTTTCTTGCATCAAATGCCTCTACTAATGCTAATGCTAACAGAAAATATGCCTTGTTTGGGAATAGTACTGAAGATGGGGACAAGAGGATCTAAAAGATTAGGACTTGAGAGACCTCTTGTAACGTAAGTGACATCATCAGGGCTAGTTGTTCCATTGGGAGAATTAGAGTTAATGGCAGTGAACTCATGTGTTTAGCACAATTTTTCCGAGAATGTCGAAATTTTAATATTCATATAGTAGTGGAAAGGACTTATGGATCTGTTAAATATTGGTATGTGGTCCATTCTTTCGGATAGACTAACGTCATTCTATGGATTTCAGATTGGAGAGGGCTCTTTCCTCTAGCCTAGAATGAGATGCATATATTGTTTGGTTGCCATAGATCATTTTCCTATAAAAAATGACAGGTGCTTTTAAGAAGACAATTGTATCTTGTATGAAGCTTTTTTTTCCACTCTGTAAGTTGATTTATAGGCGAGTTGGCAACTTGGCATATATGCGTAATGCACCTATTGTCTTCACCATGTCCACCCTCGTGTAATAACTTGGCTCATAGTAGATAATTTTTATTTTGGAGTCTTTTAGAAAGATTTGTGAGCTATCGTGAATTTCTTAGAAATCGGACTAATAGAAATCCAGCAATTATTATTTCTTTGTCCGTTCTTCCGTATGTAATAATTCTACTTCCAATGGATGAATTTTCATGGAGTTTTATATTTGTCTTTTAGAACGATTTGTCGAGCCTTCCCAAACTTTATTAAAATCGGACCGATAGAAATCCGCCATTTTATTTTATTATTATTATTTTCTTTCTTTTTTTTTTTTCGTGTATCCGTATGTTGTATCTGAAGCTGTGGATAGCACTGTTGCAGAGCACAGAAAATATTCTCGGTTCACTCATAAAAGTCGTTGCATTTTTGGTCTTGGCCTTGGCTTGAATGAGAAATGTCTTCTCTTTCAACTGAAAAGCTCTTAAAGCTGACATGTAGAGGCACAGTCGAAATTGCCTATGATAGCGACATCGCACGTAACTAACTGCATTTATGACATGGATGCAAAGTACCAGCCGAATTCCTTTGTAATTGAGTTAATAGAAACATTTGTTGCGGTAACAATAAGAATGAAGTCAGCTAATTGTCTGTTCCTAAAGTTTTTGTTGTTAGCAGAGCCAAGCAAATGGAGCGGGGGAGAGGATTGCCTTTGATGCGACGCGCCCAGGTCTGCCATAGTAGAGGCCCTCAAAACTTTTTTTTTTTTAATGGTTGTAGCTATAAAATAAAAAAAGGGTTGCCAGAACCAGCTATGCACTAGTGGGCTTCAGGTACCATTGCATAGATTTATCAGCAGCTTTAAGGGCGTTCTACATCGAAACAAAGCTTAAGCTTTGAAATGACAAGTGAATACTGTATGAACAAAACAAAAATATATATATTTTTATTTATTGTGTATTGCGGCCCCAACCAAACTATGGCAAAACCGCTGTGTGATATGTGTAGATACTGTGCAGATAAAGGCCAATCAGTGTAGTGTAGTGTAGTGTTGTGTTGTTGACTGGCCACTTAGCCCAACCAGTGGCAGCAACTGCCACTAGTTGGTTACAATCTCTGGCACTTGGAGTCGGGCCAGGGATCTAATATCTTGCGTACTAATGATATCAAATGCAGAACCAGTACCATACTTACTAAAATTGGGGGTATGTCAGTTCATCAGTTCGTGTCACAGTGTAACTACTTTATCTCATACAAGCTGATGAATGCTCAGCTGACATTGACTGTAGGTATGGATAAGCCTTTCTCAAAGGACTGATGAGTTAAGTATGCAAGTTCACGAAAATATGTCAAATTGGATTGATTCACTAACGATTTAACCACATCATCGCACATATGCTGGCGTAGCCTTTAAGAGATCTGTCACCGAATCATGTGAAAATCCTGATCAGGAGGGTTACCATTATAAAAATTCAATGTCATCAATAGAAAAGTGAAATCAAGTAATTACAGACACTGCAGTAGCCTTGTCGAACGCGGGGGGGGGGGGAAGTACAAGTTGTCAGACCGCATAGGATCTGACCAGCACCATTATGAGAGTAATACCAATTATGCTTCCTCTCAATCACTGTCATCCACACAAAAACAAAAAGCAGGCCTGCCGTGGTAGTCTAACCCTCCACTGGAGCTCCCATATTTCTTCGAGACGAGCCCAGCCACATGCAAACAACAGTACAGGCAACCCCCGTATAACATGATTGATAAATTGCGGAAATCCTCGCGAAACATGGTACTTATATAACGCTGCTTCACTCTAACACGGTTAGAGAATTGTGACAAACCTCGAATAATACGGTATTGTTGAGCTTTTCTGAATGTAATCTTTCAACATTTCCATTCTTTTTTGTGAATCCTTTTGTTGGCTCGCTAGTCATTCTTCAAAAGAGAAAAAAAAAAAAAAAAGAGAAATCCAAAAGAACCGCTCAAAAGAAACTTTTTCTCCAGAATCAAAGATTTAAATTTTGGATTGTCTTAAAGGATTTGATGGAAATGGCATCGCAGGTAAACCAAATCATGAGCGCGAGTGCAATAGCACACGCTCTTTGAGTGGACCGGATTAACATTTGTATTGATTGATTTATTGTAAACTCCACTGAACTGGTGGTCGTGCCGGAGTATAAACAAGAGTTGAAAAAAAAAAAAAAAAAAAAAAAACAATTCAGAAGATGAGATAACGCAGATGAAAATCAACTTAGCCGAGCAATTAGAATCTTATTTTTTGAATGCAGATCCTTCGACTGAAAGGAGCTCAGTTCAAAAAGGGAGCTTCAAAAATGCTTAGCTCCATACCATGAAATTTACAAAGATCTATCACGCAAAGCAAACAAACCCAGATTACTGATTTTCTAAAGAGAGCAGAAGATACATGAAATATAGATGCTGCAAAAGAAATTTCAAAGGTGAAGATATTCTGCAACAGAAAACTTTTTTTCGTTTGTGCTTAAACGATGAAGAGGAAGAAAATTAAATGAACGTACATTGTTGGCATATTACGTATCACAGTTTATAAGACGTTTGTTCAGTTATTACTATTTTTAATAAAAATTAAGTTTCTGATAGTTATAAAAAATGGCGTATTTTTGTTAGCTTTTTGGACGTAACCCCCCCCCCCCCCTTTGTATTGGCTCTTAGTCCGTATAACGCAGTTTCGCACTACACGAAATTTTGTAGGAACCTGACTACCATGTTATACGAGGATTAGCTATAGTGTTGAGGAGGTAAGAGATCACTGAATCAGCCAGGCAATATGTTGTGTCGGTTCCCTTCGTGGTGTTTTTTTTTTACCTTTAAGGGCCATTACATGATCAGGATCAGTATTGGCTCATCTCATCAATTAGTCTGAATTAGGAGTGTTGTTGACACTGAAGATCAGACGTCATAACCACCAAGCCAGTAGTGCATCTGTTAGTGCAACATGCATGAGATCTGTCCTCAGAACCACCAACTGTGGTTCAGCCAGGGCTAGTGACCCGCCGTTATTCGAAACGGTTGCCGACGGGGCTAGCCGGGTGGGTAAAGTGCCTGCCTAGCAACCCAAAGGTCGCGGGTTCGAATCCCGCCTCGGGCTTGGATCAGAGTACTGCAAAAACCTTGGGAGGTGCATTATGGCCACAGAAGCCGATGGGCCGACAGCTAACTAAAACAATCGAAACAATTCGAAACGGTACCTCACATCCTGTGCTTGTCCTGAATCATGGTGCAATACATTACAACGAGATGCACAGAAAGATGTAAGCATGAAATCTGATATTCAATGTACCACAAGTAGATGTAGAGGAAGATACTGAAGTTTCCACCCTTCAGAAATTCACATGCTCAGAAGGGATCTCTTTCTGAGTGTGAACGCAAGTTTGTCAGTGCCAGAGAGGAAAGCACAGCAGCTCCTTGGGGCGCATTGGATTTCGTAAACTTCTGCATATGCAGAAGTTATAAAATCTAATGCGCTGCAAGAAGACACACGGATATTAACAGGGAGTGATATAGAAGATCCTAGATCATGTACGCCACAAGGAGATGCATGATCAAGTTGAGCAATCGGTGTCCAGAATTGTCAGCTACCTCCCTCAGGCAAATAGTTCCAAATCCATTGCACCACAATGTTGTTGTTGTTGTTATTTGGTTTTTAGGAGCATTAGCAACTAAGGCCATATTGCTCCGGGATATGCGGTGGTCATTCCTTGACCTTTCCGCATACTCCGTATTTGGTGGTGACGGGCTCGAACCCCGGTCTAATCAAGAAGCGTGTGCTACGCACTTTTGCTCCTTCCCACCTGGCTACGGAGGCGTCCTGCACCACAATGAGATGCATGAATATTTACAAGAACTACAACCACAGGGAAATACAGATACTGTACGAGGGTGATCATTTAATTCGCGGATGGTGCAAGATTTCAGGTTTACCTTACAAACTTTCCATAACTGCTGCTACAAGCGCTCTCCCTGATCGCTACTGAGCAGACTCTGTATGCGCATGCCGAGTTACTGTTGCGTGAAGAGGTTTTTTTTTTTTTTTTTTTTTTTTGAAGTATCATGTCGGACATACAGGGCGGACAGCGATATGTGATTCGTTATTCTGTCAGACGGGGCTTAAATGCATAGGAATCAATTAAAGAGATGAATGAAGCATATGGTAATGAGTGTCTTGGTAGGACGGCCATATTCCGGTGTGAAGTTGTTTCTCCATCAAGACAATGCCAGGCCCACTGATTACTGCCATAGGTTATGAGGTTCTTCCAAATCCCCTTATTGACCGAGCTTAGCCCCATGTGATTTCTTCCTGTTTCCACGTCTGAAGAAAGCTCTTCAAGGCAAGCGTTTCGCGTCCGACACAACGATGCTCGCAAAGCCATAACAGAAGCACGTCTCAGTCTTTCGAAAAATGGCTTGCAAGAGCATTAATGCGTGGGTACGACGGTGGCGAAAGTGTGTAAAGTTCAAGGGAAAGTATTTAGAGAAGGAAAAATCGACAGAACATTCAGATGATGACAATTAAGATAAGATCTAGCACCAGTCCGCGAATTAAATGATCACCCCTCGTAGAAGTGTTAAAAGTTGATGTGAGATGGTTAATCCATAAAATGATACACACCCTGGGTAAGTGCACTGCTTGGTGATAATACAGTGCTTGATGGATTGTTCATTCACGTCCGCAAGTATCTAATCATGAGACACTCAATCGACAAATCCTGTAATCTTACAACAAATACAGGGATGCCTAATTCCAGGCGCCAGAGCATCATATTCAATCTCACCATCAATTATTCTTGATACAGACTACCTCATCATGTAGATGGGACTACCTCAGTCCCATCTTTTCCCCATACTAATGCTGCTCTAATTCTAGTAACACATGTCTTCTTGCAAAGACCTGGATAGCAACAAAAAGCCACAAATTCTCCCTTGTTGCAATGAGCAGTTTCTCGCAGCCAGGCTGCAAAGATTGCAAGCCTGAGGCTCGCTCAACCAAATCCTTTCGTAAATTTTCATGTTCCGGACATACCCCCCTTCCCCCCATACTTCTCCTTCAACCCATGCACGGTACTAAGTACTATAGGTTTTGATACCTTTCGTGTTCGGGGTTTTCATAAAAAAAAAACAAAAAAAAAACATATAAAACGTATTCCCAGTCCTTCATACCATGGCTGCAGAGAGTACGCTTACTGATCCCTACAGCATATAACTTTACAAAGAATGACCCATGACGTGTTATAAGAAACGCAGTTTGTAGAGTTGGATTGAACCAGCGTGATATTACCATACCATCCTTTGTTACATTACAGCAGAATTTTATAGTAATTCCTTTTGAACTGTTATTCCATCAGTCCTGCCAAGCAGTTAATGGGTAATTCCAAAATACGTTTCCCCTCCTGTTTGTAGACAGCCTGAAGAAATAGAAACTTAGAATAACAAAAAGACTGCCAAACAACACCTATACCTGACCATCCACGTACTTGTATAGCGATAATGTTTCTAATTTAAGGTAAGCTTAAAATAGAAACATTCTCATTACCCAAAGTGTTATTAGTACATGTCATATATGTACTGCTTCATAAAAGAGATATATTGTTATTTTTATGAAATAATATTAAATAATTTTCGAATCATCAGTCTGGTCCCCCTCACTTCAACCGGTGGCAATATAATTTCGCTTCTGAACTGTGGCTTTTCATTTCCAAAATAAATTTGCTATCAAAGTTGTAGTTCTTGTTTCAAGGTCGAGAACACTCAAAAATCGCAACTAGGCCAGAGATTTCCAAGTGTAGGGCGCATTTGGTTTTTTGGGGACGTGTGTTGTTTTATGAGCACTTGTTAAAATATGGACAAACCATCCCACTAATCCAGATAGGAAATGTATTTCATTTCAATCTTTGAAATTAAACGTATTAAGTATATATTAATTTATAAAAGTGTGTGTATTTATAGCCACATTTTATGTCAAATGTGTTTATTTGAACTTGTTCTGAAAGATGGGGTGCTGCTTGAAATGTAGAAAATGTTTTAAGGTGAGCACAAGGTATAAAAGTTTGTGTGGAAACTTTTATGTGTTTTTTAAGGCAAAAATGTGATTGAATTTTGTGTACAGCTGGGGAAGAGTGGCTAAGAGATATTGGAACTTATCCAACTTGTGGACTGGATTCATTTAAGCCAAACAAGGCTCTTAACATTTTGTAATCGTAAATAGAATGGCAATATTTATTCGTTATTATCATGTAACCCGTGTCCTCTAGCTATAGCTGCAAAGGGACATTTCTTCGGAAATAAATTGATATTAATAATAACATGGATCTTGTAAGCTATTGCATTTAGGCCTCAGCTCTCGGCTGCTACTATTATGCTGCAGCTGAAAGCTGGCGCCGGCTCTCGGCTATAGCATAATAGTAGCACTGCATTGTCCAAATGTAAGCAACACTTCTTTCCCCTAAAATTGACCCTTTTAAAATCTGGTTGTGGCTTATAAACAGTTCTTGAAGAAGAAGAAAAATCGTAGTTGGATTGTTCGGATTCGAGTCACTGTTATGACAAGGAATGACGACGCTTTAGCTTCCATTAAAGGATACATTGATAAAAAAAAAAAAAAAATTCGATTCGAATCAGTGTTGCCAACTAGTAGAGTCGAAGTAGAAATTCATAATAGCCTAATTTTCGACGTCCTTAGACCATCTCATCTACAAAAAAAAAAATAAATAAATAATTAAATTTAACGTGTTAAATAATGCGTAGCTAAATAGAGCAACATGAAACTTGCTTTTAGAGTTGTTGCGTATTGAATTTCGAACAAACTGTATAGTGTCCTAATGCAACACACTGGCGATACTGCGTCTCGGGAGATTCATATTTCAGCATTTCCAGAGTCGTCAGCACAGGGCATTCATAGTTTCTTAACCGAAACAAATTTTATTTTTATAATAAATTTGAAAGTATTATAATTCTTTTTATTAAGGTTTCGCCATTAGCTTGACTTCAAAGTGTAAGTGGTATTAGTGCTGTGTGTGTATTAGTTAAACCCAATAATGTGTTTTAACAAATTTATAAAAGATTCGGTAGTTTATCGGACACTATATCTCAAGGCCTGATAATTGAGGAGCGGCATTTTCCTGTTGACATCCAAGCGCTTAAAGCCCATGTTCTAAAGTAGGACACCGATATCAATGATGGTAGAAATTTAAAGCAAGATAACGATTAAGGATGAAGTTCGTAGTGGCGGATCAAGCATAGTCGTTATGAATTTGAACATGTAACAAGCAGAACAGTATTTGAGGGACGTCACAGTTCATTGCACGAATTGTCGGAGTTGGTTTGCTTCCACATAATCTGCTTGCCGCCGCACTGAAAGTTCTTACAGCGCCACATTGCGGTAATTCTAAGAACTTTTCAAGTATTCCTCGTATTAATCAGACTCCTCTAAATATCTCAAGAATGGAAGTATCAATAACAGTGTCATCAGGATACTTAAGTATTTATCATTAGAAAAATGCGTTTTCATATGCAGAGCGGTTAAAATTAAACGGTTACTTTGAAGCACCGTAGATGGAAAGCTGTTTTATTAATTCTATAAACTATTGCCATGAAAAAAAAAAGAGCTGTCCATTGCGCAAAGGTGAGCAGCTATGCTAGAGGCTTATTCCGATCGCAATTAAAATAATGAAAATAAATCCAATTGTGGTTTTAATAACAGTTATGAGAGATATCAAAAGCCGCAGTCAAAGAATGATAAGATAGGGTTTAATGTTGATAACCAATGTTAATTTTTTTTTATTAGCAGTGTATGTAATCAATCATAGGGGCTGATCTCTAGAACTAATTTAATAGACTGCAGTAAACAGTTTTGCAAAGGTTCTTAATATTAGTGTTCAGTTATATCTGCTGAACAATGATGAGATGCAAAGTTCATCTTCACATTTTGCATATATAATGAACAGGCAAATCACAAAACGATCCATGGAATTTTAATGTAATGCTGTTTTATTAATTATGTAGCGATCTAATGAAACCGACTATTTTTGTAATTTTGTTTCCTAATTGTTTTCTTCGATAGGGGAGAAATAAAATGGCACGAAATAGTAGCAAATGGAACTTTTAAAATTTTATATTGAATTCTTGCACTGTGTACATATTGCGATAGTAATATCAAAAGATTAAACAGGGTGGCATTTTTTTTACTCCAGAACGGAGCCTTAAAGATTTTTTTTTTACCTCCCCCATCTGTATTAATTAATAGCATACTTTAGGAATACTAAAACTGGCACTTTTTTTTTTTTGAAAAGTCATACACTTTTCTCTGTGTTGGTTGATTCTGTTCTCAAAAATCGCCTGCCCAAGAATAAAAACACCAGGTTTATTGATGTTCACCTTACTCTGCTCGCCCGACATTTTAATTTATGTAAGAAAAGAAGGAAATTTCTTATACAAATGGCTTGGAAATCTACTTTTGGATATCAGTGTACTTGTTTTATAGAGAAATTCTTAATTTTGGGCAACCCTTTTGGCGAATAGGTTTGATATTTATTCCGGGCATATTCATGATTCACACTCATGATGTTGATGCTACCGTTAAATGAAATGTATATCTATCTTTTTAATGGTTTAGCGAAAGGTAACAAGAAATTTACGATTGTTTTAGACATAATATAATGTCTAAATGGCGGCCGAAACGATATATATATATATATATATATACTGTACTTTGGTGTAATATGGTCTAAGGTGTACAAGATAGAGAAAAACGAAAACAGCAACTTGAAACCCATGTTTTCCGAATTTCCGATGGTGTTTTCCAGATTTTCTGTTTTACCGCGTGGGTACCAGAGTTGGTATGTAATCATCGTTCTCCCCACGTTGGGGGCAATTGACCTGAGTTCGAATCCCATCAATGACATTTTTATGGGCCTTTTTCACAATGTGGCTGAGTTAGTCGATTTCAGGTGAGTGTAGCAGGGTTTTTTTTCTCAGGAAACTCGGATTTTTCATACAGTAAATAGAAAATCGATCACAGAACATACATGACGACATAATGCACGTGGCCCAATATAGTCTAAGTCCATAATGCGCCTAAAACTCTACAACAGCAATTTCCTGTTTTCCTAATCATAGCTCGAAAATGGATGACGCCTGATCTGAGAATTTTGACAGTATTACAGATATTTCCAGGAACGACAAGTTTTGGCTTTCGCGATTTTGATGCATATTACAGAAATTACAATGTTTACGTTTGGTGTCGGGTTATCCAGTCAAGACGGTAAGCTCTGTTCTGTGTCTGCAGAGTTACCAGAATCACACCGCCCAATCGCACTTCTTCCAGTCCTTAGTAACTTCCACTCCACAAAAGAATTTTACTGCACTACGAAAGTGCCAACTTGTCTTCACCAAAACAATATGGGTTTAGACATGGTTCCTCCACGGTTGATGCCTTACAGAGTCTTCTCATAGCGGCTGCTGACACAGACAAAAAGTTCTTCTTGATTATTACTATCGACTTCGCTCGGCGTTCGACTCACATTGGCGGCCGAGCATCCTTGGCAGACTTCGCAGAGCTTCCATCCTTAAAGATCTTTGAGACTATCAAATCATATCTCTCCAACAGAACCGTCTTAGTTAATGCTCCATATCACAGTCTCCAGAAACGTCTTCCGCGGCTGCCTGCAGAGTTCGATCCTAGGACCTTTATTATGGAATATTGTTATTATTATTAGCCATATGGTGCAAGGAAGCCTGAGGCTTATGCTGCACCAGCCAAAAAAACAAATTTCTGAATTACCCTGAGAGAGAGAGAGAGAGAGAGAGAGAATCACCAAGAAAGAGAAGAATGATGATATCCAGCTCAGGACCCTAGGTGTGCTACTCACCAGAAGTGAGCCCCTGGGGTGATTTGGATGACTTCCTCAACGTTGATTTTGAGAGGTCAAATCTCAAGCATATGCTGATGATCCTATCATCACTGTGGCCGCGGACTCCAGGGCCGATCTTGGGAACCTTGCAAATCATCCCTTTTTCATTTTCAAAAACTGAGCAAACGAGAATAACCTTCAAATATCTCCAACCAAAACTAACTCTCTATACTCTTGTAAGGCAAACTAAATACTGGAAGATCACCCCAAATAAAAATATATGGAAAGGCCATTAGATGTCAGCGCAAATGAAGCACCTTGGAGTAATGCTTGATACCAACCTCTCATTCCAGCCACATCTGAAATACCTCCCAACCAAAATCCGGAACTATGCTGCTCTTGTTGCCAGGGTCTCACACCGGGACTGGGGCCTTAAGCAAAGAACCTTCTCATTATGATAAACGGTTGTTTTATACCTATCGTCACGTATGCCTCAGGAATCTGGTTCACCAAAGCTGTTATGGCCTCCAACAGGAAAATACTAGATACCATTCGCGGTCCATTCTGTTTGTCCATTCATTTTGGCAGGTGCTCTACCCCATGATTTGCAGGTGGTAAGAAGGGGATTGCTATACCAGCTCTCAAAAGGAATTTCACATACCATTCTCAACTACACAACCAACCCGGCTAATGGATGTAAAGAAGAGAAGCAATGCCTGCTTAACTACCTGCAGCAGGAGTGGCAGAGTAGGTGGTTTAACTCTACAAAGGGCGAAATCACCGGGAAATTCTTGCCAAATGAAATTCTTCCCCAGACCGCCCCCATGGTTCTCACTTTGTACACAACTTATCTGCTTACTGGCCATGGATCCACTAAAGCCAAGGAAATATCACTGGGCATCATTGAAGATCCATCTTGTGCTTGTGTGGGGGAGGGTTGGAAAGCTGGCGCCATCTTATGTACGATTGTCCCCGATACGAGGACCTTCGTTCTATATTAATCACCAAAATCATGTACTTACCCAGAAATCAGGAATTCCACCTACTGGACAATATACAGGAATATATGGCATTTGCAAAATTTACCAGGACCTCTTTGCAAGACGAAGAAACAATCCTATCAATCATCCTAGGAACATACATGCCGGTGAGCAATCGCTGAATAGTGAATAATATACAACCAACTGCTGATACCTTCCAATTGTGACAAACACCTGGATGCGATTAAATACTCTGTGACTAAAACCCCTAAACAAGACACATACTAGAACCTCCAATTGTGATAGTTACTTGGACATGACTAAACAACAGAAAAAGACCTTATTCTCGGCCATGACTTGTATGCCAAGTGGTGATCAATACCAGACTCTTGTCTGGTATCTTTTGACTCCCATTCCCTTCTCCCACTCGCCTAGTGGAGTTTACTCCACCTGATAATTTTGAGGACGCCTTCCTCTACACCTCAATATTTCTTACTATTTCCACTCTACTTGACTTTCATATTCCCCAATCTCTTTCTGTTTGGTTATATATATATATATATATATATATATATATATATATATATATATATATATATAACCAGCAGATCCTTTAACTCCTGTAAGGTCCGTGGTTGAGACGCCGCAGATCGGAGTTGCTGTTCCAGCACAAACCACAGATGCTCGATGGGATTGATGTCTGGGGTATTTGGAGGCCAGGGCAATAGGTATAGGTATAGGTATATTTGGGTCTAACGGCTCCTGGGATTTCTCCCATCTCCGCATATGTACACTGTATCGGACAAGCCAGGGATTTAAAAGTACATGGGTCATGTGGTATGTAGCATGTTGTGCCCTTGTTCATCCAGCCTGTTAGCCGCCGGGCCCCTAATGGGACCCGACGTTACCATACCTCGCCACGGGGAGGCCGACTGGATGTTACCTGTATAGTACTCTGGCGGGTTCTGCCACCTACTTTCCTGGGATTTCAGTGGCTAGAACCTAAAAAAAAAAAAAAAAAAGTGCTGTTCGCGGTTAGTTATTAGCATTTGTTAGAATAATTTAGATGCTTGCGAGGGGCTATACGCTGAAATAATATTTTCTATATGCCTAAATGGATCGGGCAGGAAATTTTTATGTACTTAAATTTGGACGCGTAGGGCTGAAAACGCTGTGAAAGTCAACAGTGAAGGGGGTGGGGAGACTGAAGACTGGAGGGAAGAAAAGGAAGTAAGGGGCCGATAGAGAGGATGGCCCCGCAATTTCAGTGGAGCAGGCCCGTGCTCCACCAGAGGGAAGAGATTTGGGGAAGGGAAGGAGTGGGGCAAAGCCCCCTCTCCCCACGGGAAGGGAAAGAAAGCACCGTTCAAGAGAGAAACAGTGTATGTTGAGTCATATGACAACCTTGGATGTCCTTTAGTCCAGGTGCTCAACAAGGCAAGATGGGGTTCTTCTGGTCTTCTGTGGTGTCTTTGAACAAGCTGAGTCAGAGTCTTAGTTGTGTTTCCATTGAGGGATGGCTGTTGTCTCGTGATTGATATTGTCCTATTCATGGATTTGTGAACTTTTGGAACACCTCCACTCAAGGGAAAGGGAGGGTCCGTTGTCTTGTGAACAGATTTTGCGCAAAAAGTGTGAATGCTTTGTAGGTCTCTTCCTCTTGTAGAACGATGTTCTCCTGGTTTCGAAGAAGCGAGTGAATCTTGGTGTATAGTTGACATCTGAGGTCCTCGTATTGGTCACACTCGTATACCAGGTGCTCCCAGGACTCCTCCTCCTGTCCACAGGAGCACCGCGGAGTAGCTGAGATTCCAAAGTCATATAGCCTCTTTCTAAATGAGCCATGTCCGGTCAATAGGTAGGTAGTTTTGAGTCCGGGCGAAAACCAGGCTGAGGAGAGTGGATAAACTTGTCCTACATCCGGTATAAACTTCTTAGTAATGGAGCCTTTGTTAGTGAGGTTCCAGCGATTTTGCCATAGTGATTTTACGTGTTGCAAAATCCGTCTGTTCTCCACAGTTTTGGAGTTTGTTGGGTCTGTGGTGAATCCTATATGAGAGACTATTTTTCCTTTGGAATGTTGGTAGAGCAACCCCCAGCACGCAATCTCCAAGTCCAGGGGAAGGCATCCCGCCAGGACCTGGAGCGCGTGCGTGCTCACAGTGCAGCAAGCTCTTGTCATTATCAGTAGTATCGATCGGTGTGTCATCTCTAGTTTTTTCTTGTTGACAGCTGTGCTAGTCTTTGTGTACCAGGCCCCAGCTGCATAGGCTGGTGCTGGGATAAAGAATGCCTTATAGAGGACGCCAAGGGCCCTCTTTTTCAGGCCCCAATCTTTCCTTGTGACTCTGGCCAGCAGGCTCGCATACCTTCTTATTTTTGTTCTCAGGTAGCAGAGATGTGGTGTGAAGCTAAGGTTTCCGTCAAGTATCACTCCGAGGTATTTTATTTCTGTTAGCAACTTAATGGTTTTACCGTTTATCTTAATCTGCGGTGGTCTTCTAGGGTCAAGGAATCCTTTGAGAAGTATTGAGCTTGTTTTGTCTGAGGAGATAGTAAGGAGATTTGCACTAGCCCAATTTTGCAAGTCGCTAGTGGCCCGGTTTGCTATGGTCTCCAGTCGTGCCCGGCTGTCAGCCTGCAGCATCAGAACCAGGTCATCCGCATATGCCTGGGTTTTAACATTTGGAATATCCAAATTAAGGAACTCGTCTAGGACCAGGTTCCACAAGAGTGGCCCCAGGACAGAACCCTGAGGGCAGCCCCTGTGGACAGGCCTAGAAACAGAGGCATATGGAGTGGTAACAGTGATTCGCCTGTTTTCAAGATAGGATTTGAGGCATCGATATAAGTCTCCTGTGATATGAGCCTTCCGGAGCCTGGCCAGAACAGCAGGCCACCAGAGAGAATCAAAGGCTCCTGCGAAGTCAATCGATATTAGGAGGAAGTATTTTGTGTTGCAGTTTTTAGCTGTTTCAATAATATTTTCCAGAGCCTCTACAGCCGAGCGCCCCTTCCTAAAGCCATATTGATTAGGCAACATGAGGTTTGATGCTTGGAAGTGGTTCTCGATTCTTTGGTAGAGAAGGCGCTCGAAGAGCTTGCTGAAGATTGACAGCAAGGCGATTGGCCTATACGACCCTGGCATTCCTTGTGGTTTCGTCGGGTTTTTTAAAATGAGTTTTATTCGTGCCGTTTTCCACGAGGCCGGGAAGTGGCCCACCGAGAGACGTCGGTTGAGGAGTCCCAATATTGTGTTCGGTATAGTTTCTACCACCGCCTTGAGCATCTCGGGCTCAATTTGATCTATACCAGGGGTCTTTCTATTTTTCATCCTCGCTGCCGCTATGCTGAGTTCCATTTGTGTGAAGGCAGGTTCAACAGTTGTGGTTGTGTATGTGTTATTGTTCTCACATAGTTTTCTTTGTTCCTGGGTTTGAGGTTCGGTTGCAGGAAGGAAGATATGGTCCAAGATATTGTCTATAGAGGATTTCCATGTTCTGGTATAGGTTCCCTGAGCTGTCTCGTTTGCCGTTACGACTTCCCCTCTGGGGAGTTTGTTTGTGGAGACCCGATACACCACTCCCCAGGGGTTAGCATTTCCTTCTGTATTTACTAGGTTTTCCCATGAGGCTTTCTTTCTTTTCTTTATTTTAGCTGTGTAGTCATTTCTGACCTCACAGTACTGTTGCCGTAGTACATCGACCTCTGCCTGTGGCCAGGATCTACGCGCCCTCTGAAATACCTTGCGGGCACTATTTACCCTTTTCCGGAGATCTGTGAGCTCTGGCGACCACCAAGGAACGGCTTTGAGGGAAGGCATCTTCTTCTTGATGGCTATATCTGCTGCTTCTGTGATTATTTTTGTTACCTCTCGCTGATGCCGGTCTAGATTGTATTCATTGGGGTGAAAGTTTTCTGCTTTCTCCATCAGCAGCTGCTTAAAAAGTTTCCAATCCGCCTTTGATATCGCGTATCTTGGTAATAAAAGTCGTGTGACATGTTGCGTTTGAAGTGACCGGTGGAGGTTGTAAGTTAACACTCTGTGATCTGAAGTGGTCCAGTGTTGTTGTACCTCCCAAGGAGAGAGGTGTCCTGCTATGGAATGACTTGCAAGGGTTAGGTCGATATTAGCTTCCCACATAGTGTTCGAGAAGGTGTGGGGCTGGTTTGGTCTGTTTAGAATGGATAGGTCGCTGCTTGATATGTACTCCTCTAGGCGCTGGCCTTTGTTTGTTCCTCTCCGTTCTGGTGTCTCACTGTGCCAGGCAGGTGATCTGCAGTTTGCATCAAGGCCTAATATAAGTTTGGCGTTTGGTAGTTGTTGCTGCAGATTCTGAAGATATTGTATTGTAGGGAGTATGTCTTCTCCTGGTCGGGTGTAGATGGACACTACGTAAAATTCCCCTAGGGATGATGCTATATGGGCGCAGACTGCCCAGGTTGTGCACAGGTCTGTTATCTTAGTTACAGTGAGGTCAGGATTACAAACAGCGATGTCAGCCCAAGGAGTTTCACCATCCACTTGGACAATTTTAAACTGTAGTGGGTACCCTCTAACTTGATATTTATGTGCATAGGGCTCTTGTAGAAGAAGTAGGTCTAGCTTCTCTTCTTTAGCTTTCTTAACTAGCTGTGCTACGACCGCCTTGGAGCGTTGCGCATTGTGTTGTGCTATCTTCACCTTTGACATGTTATAGTAGTAGTTATTACTCTCCATAATTGATTCTCAATTGTTGCACACCCTTTGCTTTAAGGTAGACAGGGCATTTACTGTCCCTGATGGAATGATCCGATGGTAACTTCATGGCTCTACAGTTTGCACAAACCGGGGTTTCCGCTTTTTTTGGGCAATTGTTATATTCATGCCCAGTGTTGGCACAATGACCACAAGTGGGTTGCAACTGCTTGCAGGTGTGAGTCGTGTGGCCAAAGCGACAACACCGGAAGCATTTGGGAACAGCCACATGCTCTCTGAAACGGTGGCTGCCCCAGTTTACATAGATTCTGGACTGTTGGCTCAGGATTCTCCAAGCGGCCGGAGACAGTTCAATGATCCAGTTATCAGAATTTCCATTTCTGGGCTTTGTTTTATACCTCGGTATGATATGTAGTCGTGGCTCATCGCCGGTGGGTAGCTGACAGCAGTTTTTGGTATAAATCTCCTGAACAAGTTCTTCTGGGGTCACGTCTTTGTCGATGCCTAATATTAGTATGCTTGGCCCTTTCTCTTTAGGAGATTCAGCTATGAGGCCTAAGGAGGGTATTTTAGGATTTTGTAGTATTTCCCGAAGATCTTCCTCTGTGTCAGTCTGTATTATAACTCCAACGTTTCTTGTCTTTCTGACAGATCTAATCTTCGTGTGTTTGAAGTCATCCTTAAGCTTTTCGATTACTGTTTGTTTCACTTCCTCACTCGTTTTGTGGGCTTCATTTGACGTTGGTTTCAATATTACTAGGTGTGGTTTGGTGATCAGGGTTTTCTTGGGGGCTATTCCAGCCTGACCTGTAGGACGGTTTCCATTTGTAGTGTTGATGTTGTTCCTCAGCGCATGTGAATAAGTGGGAGCGCGCTGTAGCATGTGGTTTGCCCCACTGTTTTGGAGGACCTCCAATTTTGCTGTGGCAATTTCCTTCTCTAGCTGAGTTTGTACCAGGATGGTCTCCATTTTCATCCAAATGGAGACGATCTCTGCGCGGAGAACAGCTGTAATCCTGTTGGTTGGCTCCTTAAAGAGACTCTCCAGGGCAGTTCGCAAAGCAAGGGACTGCTCCAGGATGGTTCCTTCCGGGAGAGCTGGGTCCATAGGGGTCTCTTGTAGTTTATCTCATGGCTTTCCTGAGGTTTTGCCATTTTGGGTGGTAGTTTGCTCTGTGGATTCCTTGTTTTCACTTTGGGAGCGAGTCTTCCTATCAGTGTTCGGTACAACATATTTCTTGTACTTCCGCTTGGAGGCGGAAGCTCCAGATTGCGTGGATTCAGAGTCCTCGTAGCAGTCCACTATGACCGGGTCATCACTGTGAGCTGTCTGCGAAATAGGCGCTCCAGAATTTCCTGATATCGCTTCCTTTTCCATCATTTTCGTATTATCGGGTTCACTTCGGATAACCGAGTCCGTATTATTTTTATTCAAGAGAGGAATGGAAGGGACGTCGAATGACACTAGCTAGGTGTTTGTAGTGCAATTATTAGCCTTGCAGCAGAGCAATAAGTTTTTGGATTGTCCCCCTCCAAAAATAGTGGGGGGGGGTTATGTTATTCCACGATCAGCCTAGAAGGATACTGTTACTTTCTGTACAATGCCCGTGGACATTCGCTTCACAGAGAGTGAACTGCAATCAAGGTCACAGCTGATAAATGTCAGATGACTAATCCCTGCGCCGAAGGGGAATACTACACATTCCACAGTATGGTCAGTACAGTAGCTTGTCTATTGTAAGTCTATGGCAGAGGGGGGGGGGAACTCGATAGTCATGATTTCTTCGCAAAATAGTTCAAAACTGTCAATTTTTTATCACATTCAGTCACAAAATGTTGGGACAGTATCACGGTCCAAAGTCACTCAGGTGGAAGCTCCCTCCCAAGTCAAATGCAGGATCCAAACGTGTTGACCGGGAATATTTGGTCACCCTCCCTATTTCCTTGTTGTCAGCGGCATGGTGACCTGTCTGTCAACAAAGGGAACAGGTAAAAAACGCTTGTATTCTGCTAAATAAACCAATAGATGTAAAAATAGTCTCACCTAGGGAATCCGCTAATGCTTCCTTAACACTTGATACACTTTGCCTGAAACAGAAAGCACTTAAACCACATGTATAGAACACCAAATCAGGAGCTGGAAATAACGTGTCCACGCTGAACGGCTGCCATATTGGAATCCAACCGGCCAGGGCAATACCTGGCAGTCTTCATGTTCCGCGAACCAGTCTCTAACAATCCGGGCGGTGTGGCATAGCGCATTATCCTGCTGAAAGATGGCAACGCCAGAGGGGAATACCGTTGCCATGAAAGGATGCACCTGGTCAGCAATGATGTTTAGGTAAAGTGTGTTTAGGGTCAAGCGGCACCAGGGATTTTCCCCATCTCCACGTAGTTAACATTGTTGTGTGATACAAAAAAAAAAAAAAAAAAAATCAAATTATTATATTAGAGTTACCCGTAAATGATTACATTAACTCGTATTCGTGTTTGTAAATTGCGTGTATTCTCTGGTCGATTTGCCTGTTTTGCTGGACGAAAAAACTGTTCAGGGGGAAACACCCTTGCTATCTACACCTGAGACTATCGTGTGGTACAGTACGCTGTATAGGCCAGAGATTTAAAAGTGTGTGGATTATGGGGTGTGTATGATGTCATGTACCGTTGTTCCTCTGGCCATTTAGCCGCCAGACCTCTCCTGAGGCCCGACTGCGCCCCGCGGAGGCAGACCAGGTACCCAGTAGTCAAATTTTACTCTGGCAGGCCTGCCACCTAATTTCCTGAGATTTCAGTGGCTAGGACCTGGGAAAAAAAAAAAAAAAAAAAAAATGTTTTAACGTTCCATTGCGAGGGGACAGCGCTTGAGGTATGAGAGGCCGTAAAATGGGCGAAAATGTTTTTGAAAAATTAAATTTTGGCGTGTGGAGCATACACTTTGTTGCAGAAAGAGGCGGGGGGAGACTTGAAGGCTGAGGGAGAGAGACAGCTGGGGTCAATAGAGAAGGTAGATATCTAAACTTTCCCATCGTGTCTCAAAAACGGATAGCCACGTAGGATGGTGTGGCAGGGATTTTAATTTTAAAGCATACTTTAGAGACAACTGCTTACGTCGAAGCGATAACGGCAGTTCATGTGCTTCAACGTATAGGCTCTGGACAGGAGACTTTCGATATGCTCTAGTAGCAATACGGAGAGCCTGATGATGGACAGGATCCAGCCATCGGAGTACACTGTCCCTAGCTGAATTGTATACCACAGACTCGTAATCTAGTCTGGACGATATGAGACATTATAAAGGGGGGGGGGTGAAGTTGGGTCAGCTTCATCTAACAGAACAATAACGCCCAACCACACTGCACCAGAATTGTTTACCGCTATTTGAGATGAATTCCTTTAACCACTTTGTAGTGGTCAGCGTGATTTCTCCACTAAAATCCTCCATGCAAGACAACTGATGATGCAGACAATGTTTGGTACATTCTTAGGAGACTTATATCCTATGTAGCCACCTCCAGCAGTTATAACTGCTCTCCGGAACAGCGAGTATGAGTGCCACCTGGGTTTTCTTGCTAGCTCATCAACAGCATGTAGCGTCTGTGTGATTTCTGTATTTCAGTAAAGTGTCTTACCTTCACTCCTGTCTGCGCGTGTAGCATAGTGAAATCGTCATCATCCTCCCCCACACCGGGTGGAAAAGGCCCGGGTTCGAATCCCGTTGATGATGCGGCCTTTAATGGGCTTTTTTCACTCCGTGGCTGAGTTAGTCAGTCTGAGGCGTAGGTAGCAAGGTTTCCCCTCCCCCAGAAACTGGGGTTTTTCGTCCAGAAAAACAGGCAAATCGACCAAAGAACACACGTAATTTACAGACAGAAATCACATGGATAGATGTAATCAATTACGGGTTACCATAATAAATAATTTAGGTTTTTTTTTTTTTTTTTTTTTTTTTACCTCCACTCCTTCTCCTTCCCAACTGACCAGAAATTGACTTTCCAGCCATGACCTCTCTCATGATCAATATGTTATCTTTAATGAATGGTATATGTATTCATTGTCATTAATTAACGAAATTATTATTTTTTTTTGCTTAGTAATCTGCAGTAAAGATAATCTGCTTTCGGTTGCTTATTTTGAAGAAAGTGCTGCGACAGAAGAAATGTTTCAAACTTCAACCTCTTTTCCCTTTAGTTTTAATTTCCCGACAGTGATAAACAAGCCTTCGTATGTCGTCTCACTTTGATTTTGTTGGCGCTATATTTAGCAGCGGCTAAATTAATACCTGCTTTTCTAACTCCATCCTCCTCTCTCTCTTTTCATTACGTGTTATTTTACCTAACATGTGCTTTGCTGGCTGAGGACAGTATCGTATCCTTTTTATCCTGGTATCACTGAAATTTCAGTGCTATCTAATTATTTGTTTTGTTTTTTTATTTCTGTACAGCTCTTCAAAATGATACTTTGTTTATAACCACCTCCGATACGCAACGTTCAAAAATAAACATAAGTAGGTAATGAATTACACGCTACTTTATGATTTTTCTTATTGGTACTCCGCATATCACATCCAGTGATCTCGTATTCTAGAGTGGATGCGTAGGAATCCTTTCAAATCGGTCAACTAAAACTTATATTGTACCAGAGGCGTAGCAAGAAATGAGTGGGACGGCTCCCAAGATAAAACAGTGATTCTTTTGAGGTGAAAGGGGGGTAAAATGTTCAACTGTAAAGTTCAGTATTCAAGATTTAATCTTATCCCTTTAACTCGACGCGATTTATGCTTTCACATGATATTAGAAAATATGTAGATATTTCAAGTGTATATTTCTTCTTTGGGTCTCTCTTCCTCCGTTTTACCGAATTTTATGAAAACTTCCCCTATCTCTGCGATGTAAATATAGATCACATGCTAACTATGACAGTAACAAGAAAGTTCGTTTAATACGTTAAATCCAAATATGTCCGTATGCATTAGGGTAGCGTGATGACTTAAATCATGGTGTTCTGAAGAAACGCGTTGATGACAGAAGAAATTCTTCAAACGTCAACGTACTCCTCTTTAAGTTTCTGACAGTGACAAACAAAAAAGTACCAATCCATGGGAATATGCTCATCACTTTGTTCGCTCAAGCGTTTCTGGAACGCGCACATCAGAGCGTAACGTTAGTGCTATATTGAGGTGGCGCGGCGGTATTTCAGGTTAGTTCAGTACTAGCAAACAAAAGTTTTGGTGTTAATCACCAACTTCCCAAATCTTTGAGTAACGGCGAGGACATTTTCAGCTTCTGCCAACTTCATACCACGTCTCTCTGATATGCTTAATTGATCATTCAAAAGCACTATTTCCTTTACAGTCGGAATGTTCTGCTGAAAATGCGTGAGAAAAGTAAATAAAAAAAAAAAAAAAACTTTGTATGAGGCCGATGACTATCATTACTATTGCTATTCTTGGCACAGGTTGACGGAGAGATTTAAAATTGTGTTCTTTTAGAATCTGGTGGTAGCATCCTGAACGAACTCAGAATATTTTAACTACAACTTCTTGATTTTTACACTTACCGCATACCTTAAACACGCACACAGTTTTTAGTTTAAAATCGAAATGAATTTTAAAATATCGTATTGCTATGTTTCGTTATTAACGTACAGCGTGTTAAATACCGATCTTATTTGTGGAATATGGATCTTAATTATGCAGTAGACGAGTGAAGTAACTGAATTATCACTCTCAGATATAACAAAGAATAAACATTATCATATGAATAATAGAGATTAAATTTAACATTTAATAAATTATCAGTCAGTAAAAGCTGAACTGTTCCTGGTGAGAAGATTACATAAGCGAATGCACCATTTTATTATTATTTAAATAGATGGGAGATTGTCAATCATATTCTGTGTTCACGAGCTAATTTTCACGTTGTGCGGGCTGAAAAATCCAGAATAATTCAACGGGGAAACCCTAATACCACTGGCTGACGTCTGCCTTGAGTGATGAGGACTAGAAAGAAGCCACCTCTCCAAACGAATGGCAGACAGCTATGTACCGTGCTGACTAACTGCTGCTAGCAGCGCAATATTGAATGCATAGTAGTGTTTTGGGTCAGGCGCTACAAGTGGTTTCCCACATCTGCGCCATACGTACTATTGTGAAATAATACAGCATCACTGTAAAAGCCAAAAAAGTGTTGTGTGTGTGTAGTATTGTGCTGTGTTCTGACTTTTGGCCTCAGGGCCTGGTGGAACCTCACGTTGCCCTGCACACACCGCTAGAAGTTAGTCAGGCTTGTTATTATTCTCTGGCTGGTCTCCGCCAGGGTCGCCTGAGCTTTCTGGACAGAGATTTAAAAAAAAAAATTGTGAGAGAGGTGGATACAGCATAAGTGGGAGTTAAAGTCGGGAGGAGGTTAGAAGGACATGGAAGCAAGGCGTCCTTCAGATGAAAGGGGCAGGAGGAAGAAGAGCTGGAAATCCCAGCCCTGGGAGCCCACCCAAGGCCGGGGGGGAGTAAAAGATGAAAGTATTTCTGACCGGGTGCTGTTTATGGTGGGTGAAGCTGTGGTTGATAGTTCTTTTCTGATGTTAAATGCAGCCTGGACAAATACAGTGAGTTGTTTGTAGTGTTCATCTTCAGTAAGAAAGATTTTTCACCGGTGGGAGGAACAGTAGTTGTGTGAGCATGCGGCTGCTGGGTGGATGATAAAGGAGACAGTCGTAGAGAACATGTTCCCAATTTTCTTTGACTCCACAGTAGCAGAGAGGGTTGTCAGATATACCTAGTTCGTTGAGCTTAGCATTGAAGGACCCATGTCCAGTTAGAAGATAGTTAGGTGGAGTCCAGGTGAGTACCGTGGAGGAGGGCGGGGATAGGTCATAGATACAGTGGGAATAAATCTGTACGTAGTTCTTCTCTTAGCTGAGGTATTCCAATCTTGCTGCCAGTGCAATATTGAATGTGTGTGCATAGTATTAGGGTCAGGCGCCACCTGTGGTTTCCCACATCTGCGCCATATGTTCGCTGTGAAGGAATACAGTACTACTGTAAATGCCAGAAAAGTGTTGTGTGTTGTATATGACATATTGCGTTAGGTTCTGTTGTGTGTCCTGGCATTTGGCCGCAGGGCCCCTAGTGGGACTCCACGTTGCCCGCACACACCACTAGGAGGTAGCCAGTCTGCCCATTATTCTCTGGCTTGTCTCCGCCAGGGTCGCCAGAGCTTCCTGGACGGAGATAAAAAAAAAAAAAAAAAAAAGGTAGAGTCGGGGAAGTACAGAGTGTACGCAAGAAAGGAGGGTATAGCTAGAAATATGGAGGATGTAGGCGAAGGTATCCTCCAGGTTATCAATGGAGCAATAAGCGCCATCAGTTGAAAGGGGAACCCGGGAAGGACGATAAATAAGACACAGCAAGAGAGCCGTGTGCAAGTTGCCACTGAGGAATGAGGTGGTCCATACGCCAGTTGATCCTATCCAGGTTAAGATCGGTTGGCCAGTTAGGTTAGGATCAGATGTTTGGGTTGTTCCTATTTTGTGTTGGCAATAGGGTGCTTCGTCTTGTGAAGAGGGCTTGTGCAAACTTGGTAAACTCATAGTAGTAGTTTTCTTCTGTGATGAATAAGTGTTCATTTCCTTGAGGGTTATCTTGTATACGAGTAAACAGGATGCTGCAGAAGTCCTCGTAGTGTTGACAGGTATATACTAGATGGTTCCAGTCTTCTATTTCACCACATGCACAGTAGGGGTTGTCAATGATTCCCATGGATGTTAATTTATGGTTTATTGATCCGTGTCCAGTAATGAGGTAGGTGGTATAAAGACCAGGAGAAAACCAAGTTGGAGATTTAGGAAATACAGCATTCACATACGGTATAAATTTCTTGGTGATTGGGCCCTTGTCGGTAGCAGTCCATCTGTCCTGCCAGGTCTGAAGTAGTAGGATGGCAATTTTTTTTCTTTTCCTGCCTGATTTCATTCAGGTTATTGATGGAGTGTCCAAGGATGGTTGCTGGTATACCCCTGGATAGACAGTAGTGGAGGCCCCTTCGAATAACCTCCAGATCAAGCGGAAGGACGCCCGCAAGAACCTGAAGGGCTGGGTTGCTAACTGTGCAGCATGCCCTTGTAATAGTAAGAAGGATGGTGCGCTGGATGGTTCCCAGTTTACATTTGTTGTTGTAAAGAGTTGCCCTGCGAATTGAATGGTGGTTTGTTGTTCATGCGAGTTAAGGCAAGGTCCTTTGAAAAGCTGAATTTTGAAATGGTGTTTTCCTCAGCACAGAAGTGCAGCCATCAGTAATTTGCAGTGTACTGTATACTTTAATTTATTTATTAGAACGTATTCGGGTAGTCACCTTTATGGTAGGTTATGCGAAGAAATTTCTGATAAAATGCAACCCCTAATGTGTGAACAGGGAGAGAGCAGCAAATTAGGTCTGCAAATAAGCCCACGAATTCGGAACCAAAATAACGGCGAGTTGGAGAAATATTGAGATAAGAAGCATAATTTTTTTTTTTTTTTTTTTTTTTTTTTTTGCATGCAAAGAGCAACATGCCAATTGAAATTCACGAGGAGCTTAGTACCATGTATTAGTACCAAGTGCCCACTTCTGCAACCAGATGGAAGTTTGTTCTGATAGTCAACTACCCGCTGGCCGAAGACAAATTGTTGTACATCTATCCTGCAACCATCTATCGACCATCTTGCAACAAATTGCTGTACATCTATCCTGTAACCACCTGCTGTACATCTATCCTGAACCTTCCTCGATTTGAATTTATGCTCCTCTCATGTGCGTAGTCTGAGCAAGAGGATGTCATCAGCATTGGATTTATTCAATCCCATCAGATCCTTAAAAGCCTCAATCAGATCTCCTCGCAGGTCTCTAGTCTCGCAATTGATTGCACTCTTAATCATTGTTTCTATGATTTTCCCTACCACTGAAGTAAGACTAACCAGTCTAGTTACCAGCTTCACTCCTATAACCTCTTTTATGCATTGGCGATACATTGGCACTTTTCCACTCCAAAGCAATCTCCCCTTAGTCCAAAGATGCCGTCATAATTAACCTCAATGGTTCAATACTCTCTCTCTCTCTCTCTCTCTCTCTCTCTCTCTCTCTCTCTCTCTCTCTCCAAAATTACTGGGTTATGCCATCAACTCTAGGAACCATACTTGACTTTAGGCGCGAAAGTTTTTCTAATAAACGTTTATCCATAATTTCTTATGGCTCCACCTCACTCGCGCAGCCTTCTCTCAGCATGAAGAGTCTTTCGGCAATTAAGACCGATGCGAAGTACCTGTTCAATTCATCAGCTGGATTATCTAAGATTTTCCCACACTCATTGCACAAGGGTCCGATCCGATTCTTTTTCTTCTTTGTATTCACATACATGAAAAACTGGTTGTTCCCATTCTTTGTTAGTGCTTTCTCATACTCAGCCTTGGCTTCCCTAATCGTCTCTGTGGTGCTAATACAGATCAACTTGTAGCTGTTGTACTTTTAATCACTCTGTATCTTTCCTCTTTTTCTGTTCTATTAGATTGGCAGCTCCGTATATCTCAATCTTTTGCTGTAATTTTAGTTTTGCTGGTAGATGGCGTTACTTATTTTTCGAATTTTCATTTTTAATTTTAATATTAATGTCGGGACTTTCTCTGATGCGAGTGTTGTTATCATGTTCAAGTAGGAGTTTTCAGAGATTATGCAACGATTGCATAAGGCTGGGAGCTTCTCTGTAGTTGGCTTTTGTGTATGATTCGAGCTTTAAATTCTGGGTGTATGTAATGTTTTTTGTCGGCAGCGGAAATCCTCCTTGATCGAACCTTAGCAATGTCGACGATCACCGAGATTAAACAAAGAATATGCAAGACAAAAACACAACATCAGACAAGGCGAGTTTCCGTACACCCGTGAGAGGGCCCGCAACTCTACGCAAGGCAACCATTAACCAGCTTTGCCAGTTAGGCTTCGAACAAAATGCGTACAACACAGTTGACATTTGTCCGATTCCAACAAAGCAAGATTTCATCTCGCAAAAACAGGAAAATGATAATTAAATTATATTTAATTTGTTAACACTTTTGATCACCTCTGGTGTTATGGTTGTACTCGAGCCACTAGAATGGTCACATATTCTTTGGGTCCCTCAGAAATGCCGTCTGTGTTTGTAGGACTATACAGTAGTACCTGGGAGCTCAGGATTGGCTTTGGGACCCTTATCTTTGATTGTAACATAACCAATTAACAATCATTTCGAAACTCTTCTTTGTCATTTCTAGGTGTTTGCAGTCAGTGTACCTCCCACTTCCATTTTGGAATGTCTTGGTTGCGATTACTGACTTCAGGAAACTTGGTTGCAACTCCGACCAGAAATAATTTGTACAAGATTGGGCTGAAAAAGTAATGTCTTTCAGTCCATAACCTCAGCGGTAGATGGTGCAGAAAATTTCGATTAAGTTCTTGTAGCTAATAGTTCTTAGTGCGCGCGCTATAATTTCTGCGTGATTGTTCGTTTACATGGTTGTACTGCTTTAGTTGAAAGCACTGTCGAAAATGTGTTCAGCGATGCGTTTAGTTAAAACCAGTGCAGTGCAGTTATTGAGTTTTTAAAATGTCCTTTGCGAACTCGAAGTATGCGTTTTTAAATTATTGTAATTACGTATGAATCTGGGCTCACCACCGTAATCTAGAAAACAAGAGACCAATTTAAGGAGCCTTCCCATAAAACATCCCCTCGTAAAAAAAAAAAAAAAAAAAAAATTTCAAAGTACAAGTGTATGATTTTGACTGCGTGATTATTTTTTTTTTTGGTCTCTGCGGGAATTCACACGTCGAAATTTTTGTAAGAAGAAAAGGGACTGCAATAAATTCAGTCCGGTACATTTGAAACATTGAACAAGCTTGAGGGGAGTGAAAACAACAACAACAAAAGTAAGTTTTCTTGCAATACAGAAATCAAGAGGATAACGCGTAACCTCGCTGCAGCCGGGCAACATTGGCACAATTTTGTTGCTGGAATTTGAAGTTGTTCTGTATCGCCAATAAATGGCATCGAATGACATTTTGTTTTTATTCCCCAAGTTTAAAGGACATTTCCAAGGCAACAAATATGACTCCAATGAAAGAATTTAAAAGGTTCAGTGAAGGTGTTTGAACTGTCGGTTGAAAGAACTTTACATGAATGTAGTTTGAAAAAACTTGTTAAGCGCCGGAGGAAATGTAGGTGGACATGTAGAAAACTAATATAAAACTTTTTTTTTTTTAATCCTTCAAAGGATTATGCAGTTGTTTCAGCAGACTCAGAGGAGTTTTAATTGCCTGAACGACTTAACATACGAAGTGCATTATGGTAGCTTAATCTCCCGCAAACTTTCATTCTCATTTAGTTTTTCAGCATTCAACGAAAATTGTGAATTTTGTTTCCACCTGTGACGAAAGATATTTCCCAGCTAATAGCTAGTGGGCATGGGCGCCAGCAGCATGGTGCAAGTGCACCACCTTTGGATTTCGAAGTACTGTAATACACAATTTTTAATGTTTTCATTAATTTATTTTGATGACAAAAAAATTTATTCCCACATGCGCACCACTTTAAAAAATATCCTGCCTGCAGCCGTCCTAGTGGGGATATACCGTTTTTCTAAAGAGATTCCAATTCCAGCATGAATAAAATATATTTTCACTCGATTTAGTTGGTTGGATAACATGTCACAGTGGAGCTTCTCCCTACCTCACACCACCAAAATTTCGGTTATGAAAGATTATTATATATAGCAAATTTCATTTCCTTTCATTTATTAACCTGAGAAAAACCTTATCTTTATTTCTTAGCACTGTCAGTAACGAAAGGAGTATTAGAAACTTTGCTAACGTTTTCAGTGATGCCTCTTGCAATTTAGCCATTAGAGATAGTTTAAATAGGGCACACTAAACGCGTTGGGTTTCCGAGAACTGTGTCACAGTGACTACAACTAAGAACACATTTCTCCTGGAAGATTTAAGCAAAAGATGCTAATTTACGCAAGTGTTACGCTCAATGTACTGTGACAAAAAAAAAAAAAAAAAAAAAACTTTAGTTTCTAAAGCCTTTCTTAAAAAAAACGCAAAGGGCTAAAAAGTTTTTCGAAACGAAAAAGCAAAGTTTTATAAAACTTGACTGATTTTACACGATTATTGAAATCACTTTGACATACTCATGTGGCGATTTTTGTGGCAAACGTTTGCTGAAACTATAATATAGAACATTGTCAATTGTTTGAGAGGCTACAAATTTGTTACGACTGACTAGATTATCTGTAGTTTGTAGCCTCCAGGAAATACATATGAATGATATATGTTCAGATTAATGGAAGAGGATATGGGAAAAAATAATTCTGTGAATTTAGAGTTGAACTGTGAATGGGTACTGGTGGCTAGTTAACTCGTTTCTAACCCGTTTAAGAAGGAAAGTGTAGGAATTATTACTGATGCCACTTTGGATAAATAGCGGTGGCACAACGATATTCCTTGAAAATGCAAGCGGAAGAAATTGGATGCTTGTGTATTTCGGAATCAGCGAAAGTGCGGGGGGGGGGATACTGATTAATCTAATCGCTTTCTTTATTTTGACAAAAATTGTCCAGTCAGGATAATTTTAAGGGAATAGTATTCTGTTGTAGAATGGATTTGCACAGGGTTAACAGGGTTCATTAGGAAAACTAATACCGAGAAGACAGCTTTTCTGATGCCGAAGGAGTTATGTGATATGTTTATATTAAGAAAGTTAGAGGTTATGTTTATTCTAATTATTACCCAGCACTGGGAAATAATGTGGAAACCGACATTAAAGGAGTAGTTAAACAAGTTGGAAAATGCCTCCACGACTTGATGCCATGCTGTTTAGGAAGATCATGACAAGAAGAGGTCAAGTAATGTAACCATCCTTTTTAAGTGATCAATAAATTTTCAGTGAAGTGCGACGTTGATACGCGCACTGTAGTTTACTTGCATGACGGTAGTTGCACTTGCTTAAATCAACACAACTTTACGCAATGACATCAGAAATCCCGGTATATTAATAAATGCGTTATTTCTATCCCTTTTATTACTCTTCGCAAAACTTGTAATCAGTTTTAGAAAGTGGTTCAGTCAATATCTGGAAAGTTAAAATCCACCATTATAAGACATTCTGATTTGCTGGTTCTATCTATTTCTTTGTATAGCTGTTTGTACTCATCACAATCATAACACACTTCTATTCTCATGCTCTCAGTGCTCATGCACATCAAACTGACTCAACATTGCACTGCCCCCCCATCCCATGTCGACTGGGTGCACTGCCTTTGATTTAATACGCTTCTTTACTAAGAACATAACTTCTTTTGTCTGTGCTTTCTGTACATCTTGTACTCCCCATATTTAAATTCTGCATCCGTTATGTCTGAGTGACATAACGGATGCAGTCTCCGATATCTCTACAGTCTTGGGGTTAACCGATATTTCAAATTCATCCATTTTTTTTTGTAGTTGTTGGCGCATCGGCTTCTGTGGCCATAATGCACCTCCCAAGGTTTTTGCAGTACTTTGATCCAAGCCCGAGGTGGGATTCGAACCCGCGACCTTTGGGTTTCCAGGCAGGTACTTTACCCACCCGGCTAGCCCGGTCGGCCCAATTTTTTTTACTGTACTCTTAGTATTAGTGTATACGCAACTATACATGTACCTGTTTTTACTCTCAGTAACCCTAACACATCCCGTGTACTTGCTCGTTCCGTGAGCAACACCATCAGGCCCTAATCTCCGACAGCACGCTTTCCAGGCTGCTGCTGCATGATCCGGTAGAAGCAGTGGAAGAATCGTTTACACCTCAACCCGCGGCTTTTGTTAAACTATTAATCTGTGTATCCCGTACCCCAACAAGCTGGCAGTTTTCCGCCCTGTATAACAAACAACACAATTCTTACTTATGCTTCTTGTTTAAGAAGTATAACAGCGCAACGCATTTTGCTGCGTAGTACGTGCCAGGTTGTTATGTTTCTAAATAACGCTACTGACTTTCTGATTTTTTAGCTAAAATCGGTGTAATCTACGTGATTAGAACCTTCGAGCTACTTATTTACTACAATTCAAAACACTACGATGGACTACGCTATAAGCTACTTATTACGAGATGGGATATTCGCGCCGAAATCATCGATACAAATGTTCTATGAATATTAAGTCGTAACTTATTAAATCCTTAAGCTAATTTAAAAATAAGCTAACGAACGTAACTAGGACTGTTAAAACTATTTATTAAACACAATTTAATATGTTAAGTAAAAAAAAAAACAAAAAAAACCCGACAAATTTCACAATAATTTATGCGTTTTCAGGAATTCTAAATTTTCCATTACAGTGTGAATTTATTTAATTTTTTTTTTATTATTATTTTTTTATTATTGTTGTCCAAAAAAACTTTCCGGTCATTCCGAATATACTTTCGGTCTTCGTTATTTAACAAGAAAATTTAAAAGTATTTTTCATCCCTATCTATGATATAAGCCTCAGAGAAGCAAGGAGCGACCACGTGCTAACAACGTAAATGGGAAAAGTTGTTTTACATTGGTTGCGGTAAATAATTGGCTGAATGCCAAGTAAGAAACATTCTTTTCATGACTTCCTACCCATATTAGGTTTTCTAGATGCTGAACTCACAATAAGCTCATCAGATTTAATTGTATGAAAGTAGCACGCCGGCTATCTGGAAGAAATTTTCTTAACCTTGTTCCATTTCAGCCAACAGCCCATTATGGCACGAAGAGTTCACCCACCCTCGCTGCGCACACGGAAATACAGTGCATCTCGAACGTCGGACCGGTTTCTCGTAAGAAAATAAACTGGATGGTCAAGCCCAGCAGGTTACAAAAAGCACGATTCACCTGCTTTGCCTATGCTTCCACATAAAACGAGATTGACTGACTAACGCTGTCGCGTTAGGATGAAAACAACCATTGGAACTGCGTAGAACCTGTCGGACCAGTTGGAGCTTATTTTAGGTCGCTTGAAAGGGAACACCATTCCCCCTTTCTTTGTTCTTTATAGCCCGACAAGCAAGATGTGAAGCCGTGTGTGTGTATATGTAAAAATAATAATAAAAGTATTGAGAATTTGAGTTCCTTGAGAAAGGAAAGCCCTAGTCACCGGGCAGAATAGCGGTGCTGAGATTTTTATTCTTTAAACGAAGGAGCTCAATCCATCATAATTATTCTTTCCATTTTCAAACATTTCTTTTACTTTAACTAAAATTAAGCATTGGCCAGTAATTCTGCGAGATCAGAATACTTTGTTCATTTAGTTTTATGAATTTTATTTAAAATCCATACAACTAAATAAAGTACGGTATTACTTGTTTCGTCGATCGTTGATTTTTAGCATGCCACCGTTGCCATAGGCCATTTTCTTGAGGCATTTGGTTTTAAACAGGATTTTCTTCTTCGCTCAGAAACAACTTGAAATGACACGCTTTTCAGCAGGCCAACATGCTTCCGCTGTTGAATCAGCCTGTTGTTTCACGATTCTCCTGTATTTTATTTTTCACGTTTTTAAAATTGTCATTTTTTTTAAAATGAAATACAGTACTCAAAACGAGATCTCTGTACCGCTTACTGCGAATACAGCAGGTTAACAGAATCTGCTACGTGCTGCAAGGCTCGATAGATAGGTATAAATTAAACACGCGAAATATAATAATAAAATGACTGAAATAAATTACAAAAGCGTAACAATAGATAAATAACATTGACCGGTAGGTCATTTGGACGGTGACAAATTTTGGAGCATAAATGGGCTTTGAAAATGGACATATCCCTCAGTTCTCAAATACTGTATTTTGATCTTCTGAAGCTGCTGCAAGATACTTGTGGTGGAGAGAGGTTCCCCCCCCCCCCCCCGCTTCATATTAAGAAGCATCTCCAGATAATAAAACATCAGTGAACGAAAATTGTCTCTCATCTGGAAAGCAATTCAAATGACATACCCTTGCATATTGTAAATTTTATTTGTTTCAATATGTTATTTTATATTATTCTCCTATGCGAAACCCGTAGAACAAACTTCCAAATTCCCTTTTTAATTCCTCCTTCCCCTTCCCATCGACTCTACGACACTTCCACTGTGTCAGATTTGGCGGTAATGGCAGTTTCGACATTTCCCCCTAGCTCAGTTGGTCTGGGAAATATTATTTAATAACAATCTGTTATCCATTATCAAAGCCGCTCTTGAATATGTTTGTTCATGACATTGGCTTCGACCTTTTCGAATGATACCTGATCTACTTTTGTAGATGTAAAGTGTCAACTGGGAATGAGTTTATAATATTAACCCATATTATAAATATGGGTTAATATTTAAACTCCAACTTATAATAATTTTTAAATCGGGACATTTTAAGCACGATGATTACAGTTGAAGAAATAATGTAATGGATAAAGAATGCAATGCGTATTTTTTTTATACTTTTGAGTACACGTAATTCTTTTCAAATAAAAATTGAACTAAATTATATAAATGAGAGATATAAATAAAAAACATATCACCGGGAAGAGGATTTACTCATTAAATAAACTGACCACTGAACGTGAAACTGGAACCTTATTTTTTGATGATAATAACAACTACCACGGCATCCTACGATCCTCTTTACAGTGGGACCAACTGATGATGTTACCAACAGCAAATTCTAAGAGGGAAGCATCCAAGGAACTAATCGTGGAAACTACTAGGCTTTTCATACCGATTAAGAAATATTGTTCATAGTTTAGGCCTAAATGGTTGCCAGATGAACTAATGAGACTCGTGGCCGAGAAGAAAATGCATGGGATGCATGTAAATTATCAGGCGACACAGAAACCTGTGGCAGATATAAGTTAGTCTGTAATCAAGTCACAAAGGAGATTAGGCAAACGAAGGCAGATTACGAGAAATCTTTAGCAAAGGATGGTAAGAAAAATAACAAGGACTTCTTTACATATTCGATGGTTCGACTGTTGATGGTCCTGGTCAGATACGGTAGCTGATAACTTGAATGAGTATTTTGCATCTACATTCACACACGAGGAGTTATTAAGGTTTGGAAATGGCAGAAGGTTATCAAATTGTAGCAGGATACTTAATGATTTTGTAATAACTGAGAGCAAAGTGGAGGATAAATTGTTTAAGTTAAACATAAGAAAGGCACCTCGAGTGGATGGGATCTATCCAGTTATATTAAAGGAGGCGGCAAAGCAACTAAGCAAACCCTTAACCATGATTTTGAGAGCATTCTTGGACTCAGGAGGTCTCCACTGACTGGAGATGTGCAAATATATCCCAATTTACAAAAGTGGGGGATCTAATGTTTACACGAGTAATTACAGACCTGTTAGTTTAACTTCCGTTCCAGAGAAAATAATGGAGTCATTGGTTAAAGATGCATTGCAGGATCATCTAGACAAGACTGCAGTAATAATTCAGACATAGCTTTGGTTTAAGGGAAAGTCTTATCTGACAAATTTGGTTGGTTATTATGGTGTGGTTACAAAGAAACTGGACGCCAAATGTTTAATTTTATAATTAAACATTTGGCGTCCAAGTATATAATTTTGATATCATATACTTGGATTTTTGGAAAGCTTTTTACACTGTTGCCCATGGAAGACTACTGTACAAATTGGAGCAGTAAGGCATTAAGGGTAAGTTGCTACAATGAATAAAAGGATGGTTTTAGTGGGAGAAGACAGTGGTAAACAATGGACGCTGCTCTTCGTGGACTAATGTTAATAGTGGAGATCCCCAGGGTTCGGTGTTGGGCCCACTGTTGTTTTGTATGTTTATCAATTATTAAAAAAATGGTATTGACGAAGGTGTATCTGGCTTAATGTCTAAGTTTGCAGATGATACAATGGTTGGCAGGGTTGTGTGCTACTGCAACAGGATCTAGAAAAGTTGGGCTGAGAAGTGTCAACTGAAGCTTAACATTGACAAATGCAAAGTATTGCATATGGGTAGAAATAATCCCAGAGAAACGTACCAACTGTGTGGTACTACACTTAGGATGGTAGAAAATGAAAAAGATCTGGGAGTAATTGTGCAGTCAGATATGAAGTTTTCTGAGCAGTGCAAACAGGTTGCCAGAGCAGGTCATGGAGTATTGTCAATGATATACAGGGATTTTGCTTGTACGGAAAAGGAGGGGATTATTCCTTTATATAAGGCAGTGGTCAGGCTACGCCTTGAGTACTGCGTACAGGTCTGGAGGCCTCATTTTAGGAAGGATGTAGATTTGCTTGAGCATGTACAGAGAAGGGCAACAAGATTGGTGAGGGTAATGAAGGGATCCTCTTACGAAGAGAGGTTTAAGTTCTGCAAATTGCAGCGGCTGGAGACTAGGCACCTGCGAGGTGATATGATTGAGATGTACAAGACCTTGAATGGGCTGAGCTCGCTGAATTCTGATGGTATTCTATCGCTTGGCTCAGATTACGAACCTGATGGGCCATAAATTCAAATTGAGGAAAGTCGGTTGTAGCATAAATGCGCGGAATAATTTTGCCTTTAGTGAGCGGGTGGTTAATTGCTGGAACAAACTTCCATTTGTAGTTGTGGAAGTTGATAGCTTAGATAAATTCCAGGAGGAACTGGACAAACGTTTATAGGGAATGGATGTGAGGTTTTTTTTTTTTTTTTGGTTGATGCTACATAAGCTCATACACTTGCTTTCTTACATCACATGCCTTCTACTTCTATTTATACTTCTTGTACATATGTTCCAGAAAGTTAAGAATGGAATCGGACTAGGAAGGATCTGTTAGCTAGAAAGTTCAGAATAAATTTTGGGAGATGGCACCGAAGATCAGATTTATTTAAGTCATTAAGAATCCCATATCGCCAAGTTGTATCAAAAGCTTTTTCGATGTCAACGCATATCATGACAAAATGCTCATTTCTTAGAAAAGCATTCCGAATATTTGCTTCCGCTTTAATAATGAGATCAAGCGTCGATCTACTTCTCCGAAAACCATAATGGCTTGGTCTCGGAATGTTTTGAGCCTCCAGAAATTATGTTAGTCGGGCGTTAACTATTTCATGCAATGTTTTTTCCCAAGCAACTGCTTAGGGAGTAGGCCAATAGTTTGTTGGTTCTGTGTGGTCTTTTCCTGGTTTCGGAAAGGCTAGCACATAAGAATGGCACCAGCTAGTGGGGAATATTCCTTTAAGATAATTCTGTTATAGAATCGTAAGAGAGCACTTAATGATCTTTCTCTTAAATGGGAAATCATTGTGTAATAAATTCCATCAGACCCGGATTACTGTTCTTCACCCGTGTGAGCGCATTGTGCAGTTCAATGATGGTCAATGGCAGATTGTATGAATTCTGGAGAGCGGTATTGAAATTCACTTTATACTTTCCTGACCTGGATTGTAACGACTGAAAGGCTGGTTCATATGTGGAAACAGCTGAGTGTTTCAAAAGACGAGCCGAATGCATTAGCAGTTTTCTTCCCTTTCAGAAATAGAATCGGAGAAGTTGCAAGCGAGTATGTGCCATTAATTCGTTCGGTTTTCCCCCCCAAGACTGTAGCAGTATCTGTGGATCTGTTCATGGTGACAACATTATGCAGCCACGCTTCTTTTTTATTCATTCGTCTAAGGCCTGACGTAGCCCAGTGGTCACGAGTGAGAGTGCATAGCACGCGTTCCTTGGGTGCACCAGGGTTCAAGCCCGTGACTACTAAATACGATAAATATTTGTATTGACGATTTATTGTAAACTCTACTGACTTGGTTGTCCTGCTTGAGTATAAACAAAAAAATATATTACATGACGAGCCTTAGCCCTTGCTCCCTTAAACTGTAGGAGGTTGGCTGTGGTTGGATTTTTTTCGAAACTGATTCCAGTCTTTATTATTTTCTCTTTTAGCAATGCTACATGTTTTATTCCACCACATTTTTGGATGGAAGCGGATTTTAAATGATGATTTCCGGACATCAGATTCAGCTGCTGTCATTATTTGTTGTCTAATATAGCTTAATGCAGAATCAATGTTGTCAGTTGGAGTGACGAAGGAATCGAAATGAGCTATTTCTTGATATTTAGTCCAGTTGGCCTTGTCAAATTTCCAAATTGTTCTAATGTTACTCTGCGGCGGAGAACTTGTATAGAAATTACAGAAGATCGGAAAGTGGTCACTACCACGCGGGTTTTCGGTAACTGTCCAGTCTCTGAGAGGAAATATTGTTGGAGAACATACTGACATCAATAGCAGAGCTCGAGCCAGGTGGTAAATACACATATGTATGCTCACCGGTATTTAAAATAGTTAGGTTGTGTTTATCTAAGAAATTTTCAATTATTTTCCTCTGTAGTCAAGATGTTGAGAACTCGATTGGGGGATGATGGCCATTCCAGTCACCCAGAATACAGAAAGGAGCGGGTCTTACTAACTCGTCTAAATCAGCAAGGGTGTCAGCTTGGTTTGGTGACAGATACAATGAGACTAATGTTATCGCTATGGTGATGCGAGCTGCAATTGCCTCCAATGGTGTTTGTGGGGGAACAGGTCTAGAGGGAATTTAAGAGTTTACTAAGAACGCTACTCCTCCATGTGCTGAATTAGAGCAGTTTCTATGTTTTCTATACATGGTGAAGTGTTTTATTGTTATAGCAATTGCATTCGTCAGGTTTGTTTCTTGTATGCATGCTGCAGCAGGCTTATATTCTCTTAGAAAATCGTATAGGCCATCTAAATTAGCACGAAGTCCGCCACAATTCCATTGAATCACTGTATGCATTGTTTGGTTTTAACTGGTGTCAGTTAAAACCAAAATTTAATTGGTGTGTTTGGTTACTTACGGAGATATTTTTGTTTGCGCCTGTCTAGTTTTTCTTTCTTTGGGTAGGTTGGCCTTCCTGTTTCATTGCAATCCTCTGCAGGAATCTCAAAAACTATCATCTTCATTTACCTTTTCATCAATGTCCATGGTATTAGATATTAATTTATGCGTGTTGCTTCTTTCAGGGCTCTTAGTTGGTTCTTATCTGCAGGTATTGTTACAGGTGTATCCGATTCTCGAGTAGCATATTTGGAGGCAGATTGTTCCTTTGATGAAGAAAGGAGCGATTTAGCCCAACCAGATATCGAGATATTTGGAGGGACTGAGCATTCAGTCTGAGTTTCTACTGAATGTAGCCGTTACGTAACTGAAGCATATGTAGATGCCTTAGTAGATACTGCAAAATGTTTCTTTGCTTCTTTGTATGCCACTTACTGCTCTATCTTATATTTTTGAATATTCTTTTCTCGTTTCCATTGAATGCATTCCTTTGAGAAGGCAGAATGTTTGCCGTGACAGTAACGATAACTTTGCATTTTGTTACGGTTTGTGTGTGTATGTTCTTTAGAACCTCAATGTGTGTGTATGTTCTACGCCCCTGCAGACAGTTTGCGAATGACCAAAATTTTGGCACTTAAAGGACCAGACTGTATTCGGAATGTATGGTCTTACGTGAGATCTAAGGTAACCAGCTTTTATGGTGGTAGGTAGATTTGGTGTTTTAAATGTGAGTATCACTGTTCAAGTAGGGACAGGCTCTCCATCTTTTTGATGACGATTCTTTTGGCATGTACCACATTTGGATCTTATAGGTCGTAGACAAGTTGATCCTCCGATACATTTCACAAATCCTATTCTGATATTATCCCTTCAGAGTAGTTTAAGGTGACATGTGGGGTAACCTTCGTGGGATGAGATGAGGTATGTTGAGAGTCTAACGGCTCCTGGGATTTCTCCCATCTTCGCGAATGTTCTATGTATCGGTGACAGTACCCTGCCAGAGGCAGAGATTTAGAAGTCTGTGGGTCAGAGAATTTGATGGGTGACAGACGGTAGTAGTGCTTTCTCCAGAATTTTTTAGTAATACAGAGGCGCAAGCGATGGGCCTATGTTTAAATGAAATAGATAGGGTAGGTGACCCCCCATTGTTCAGTGAGACATGCCCATGCCTCACCAGAGGGAAGGAATGGTGTGGCAGGGGAGATAGGAGACAGCGAGCCGTCACCTCCCCTCCTGCCGGGTGTGGGAGAAAAAGGGTTGCGCCGCACAAGAAAGTACAGAGCCTTAAGCCAATATGGCTCCGTCAAGGCGGCAACTTGGAGTTTCTATGCAGTATGAGATCGTGGTCTTTTCTGTCATCGGTAGTCTTTAGTACCCAGGTTTGTCCTCCTCAACAATGAACACTGGTCAGGTCCGTTATCAATGGCTGTGGTTCTCTTCATCTTGGGAAGATCCGCATCTGTCTCCATTGGGTTATTCTTGCATTCACTAGGTATTAGATATTATTAGTAGTGAGCAGGTTCCTGAGGGAGGTTCTACCTGAATCCTCTCCACGCGTGTCCTGTGTCTCATTTTTTTTATCTGTTTCTTTTGTTGATGGCTATCAGTGTTTTACTCATAGCAAATAGTTTTTGTGCATTTTTCTTTAGCGCCCTATATCCCTCTAGTGAGTCCAATAGATGTGATTCCAGGTTCTTGGGGAGGTAGTGTATCGAGATGATCAGTCTGCACCTGAGGTTCTCATAATGTGTGCAATCGTACATAATGTGCTCCCAGCACTCAAGCTCCCCACAGGCGCAGCTCGGATCCTCCTCAATTCACAGAGCTGTCAGCTTGGCTTTAAAGGTCCCGTGTCCAGTCAGTAAATAGGTGGTGTATAAGCCGGTTTGAAACCAAATTGGGAGACTGGGGTACATCCTGTCAATGTTCGGAAAGAATTTTCTGATGATATTTCCCTTGTTTCAGTTTGCCCAGCGCTCCTGCCAAACTTGCATCAGGTGTTTTTGCAGTCTTATGTTTTCATTTTGTGTGGTGTATTAACGTCCACAGTATAGCCATGTACAGGGTATTCCTTTCTCTATGTGGTAGTTCATTCCCCTGCGCGTGATCTTTACGTCAAGGGGGAGAACCCCGGCCAAAACCTGCAGTGCGTGGGTACTGGTTGTTCTACAAACACATGTAACTGCCAGTAGGATGGTTCTTTGTGTTGCATCAAGGATGTGTCGGTTTACTACAGTTGTTGTTTTGGGAAACCATATCGCTGAGGCGTAAGTGATGATCGGTAGAAAAGTTGTTTTATAAAACAATGACAGTGTGCGTTGGGTTAACCCCGAGTCCCGCTTGGCGATCCTAGCCACCAATCCAGAGTATCTTTTAATTTTGGCCCTGATATACACTGAGTGATCACTGAATAATGACCACTCCTATGAAAACTGAATGTTTTCATAGGGGGTGGTCATTATTCAGTGACCCGTTGACCACGTGAGGTACGAGAGTGCGGAGTTAGTCGACCTACTTAGCATAGATAAGGTGTCAGTGGTTCAGTAGGTAGTAAAATTCCGAGCGGGTAAAGGGAAGGATTTATCGGACTTTGATAAAGGATAGATTGTGGGAACTCGACGAGCTGGTGCCTCGATTTCCTAAACGGCTGAACTGGTGGTGTGTTCTAGAGCCGCCGTAGTTAAAGTGTACCAGGACTGGCGTCAAAATGGTCAAACAACGACCCGACGTCAAACAACTGCAATCTTTCGCTGAAAGGTTGTTAGAAGTGAGCGCCGGGTCCGACGACGCGAACAGGCGCAGCACTGTTGAACAGTTGACTACTAAATATAACATGGGCTAGCCGGGAACAATATCTGGCATGACCATGCGTCGCACATATGGGCTATACCAGCAGACAACCCCTACCGCATCTTCTCCTAATCAAGGTTCATCGGCGTAAAAGACTCCGCATGGTGCTAAAAGCATGCAAGTTGGACGTTAGAAGACTGGAAGAAAGTGTACTGGTCGGATGAGTCACGTTGACTCATCCGACCGTGGATGGTCGTGTACGGATTTGGCGTCAACAACACGAGACTCTTGATCCATCATGCATGTTATCAAAAGTGCAGGCCGGTGGAGGCGGTTGTATGGTGTGGGGCATGTTTCACTGGCAGGAACTTGGACCCCTGGTGCATGTGAAACAACGTATCAGTGGTTTCCGCTATCGTCAACGGCTTGCTGACTGTGTTACACCCCGCTATGTTACACTTTTTCCTGAATGGCGCTGGTGTCTTCCAAGATGACAATGCGCCTAGCCATCGGGAACATTTTGTGCAGGAATGGTTTGAGGAACACATTTCTGACTTCCAGTATATCGATTAGCCTCCGAATTCCACCGATATCAATCCCATAAAACACTTGTGGGACACTATGGAAAGGCATATCAGGCGTCTGGATACACCAATTCCCTCAATACCTGCATTGCCGACTGCATTACACACACAGCTTGGTTGGCTATATCTCCCGAACGCTTCCGACATCTTGTTGAATCAATGCCACGTCGGATAGCTGCTGTACTGAGGGCAAAACGACTATCTACGAAGTAGTAGGTAGGTGGTCATAATTCAGTGATAACTCCGTGTATGTTAAATGGTGTTTAAAGGAAAGAATACCATCCAGCATAACCCCTAAATATTTTGATTGGGTCGCTAGTTTTATTGTGGTAGGTCCCACCTTTGTCTGTGGTATCAAGATAACCTTCGTGGGGATTCCACCAAAGGTAGATACTTTTAAATACTTACAACTTATAAATCTCCGGATCTTAACGGCTGAACCATTTTTGGAGGGCCGGCCACATTTTAAAGACATTGTTTTGTATCAATAATGGGGAAAGTTTACTCAGTGGTTGGTCTGTGGAGCAGTGTAGTATTAAAAAGAGAGGAGCAGTATTATCCGTTCCTTTTTTTTTTTTTTTTTGTCTTTTAGCATGGGATGTTGTGTCATCATGATCGGGATCATGGTTATCTAGATTTGGATCAAAAGATGCATTTAAGTTCACTGCTTAGTTTTGTCCATCTTTGCTCCTTTTAGCCCTGGGAGGATGGCTTTCTTCCCCAAGGTTTTCAGTCTCACCACGTGGAGGCAGGAGTGTTGCCACCAGTGACCAAACGATAAAGGAAGGTTAGTAGTTAGTGCATTAGTAAGTTAGTTCTATGTACAAGAGGAAAGGGTCTTTCCTTTCTGTTAGGTACGCTAACTTTTTTACTTTAGAAGAGCAAAATTAAATAACTCTCGAAATTAGAAGAATAACACTATAACCAGCCACTCTTTAAGAAAATCGCTTGGAAATCACTCAGAAATCGCTATAGTCGTTCGTTTGGCACTCGGGGCTATGGTTTGGCCTGGGGCAATTGGCTGGTTTGTACAAAACCATGAATGATATGCATGGGCGCCGGCAGGATATTTTACAAGGTGGTGCAAAAAAAAAAAAAAAAAAACTACAGCAGAACGTCGATTATCCGATCCACCCCGGCTCCCCCAAAAAATTACATATTTACTTTTAGTGCACTGGTTGTTATAATGAAATATTACTTCTGCTGCTGGATGCATTCGTTTCCGATTATTTATTCGATGATATCTGCAGTTTACCATAGAAATAGTCATGACTTTGATGCGTCATTCTCTGTTGTACCGTTGTCCGTTGTGAGCAGAGGAGTACGGTGTGTGGAGGAGGGAGGAGGAGTTAGCTTTCACTCAGTCTGCTGCGAGCTGCTGTAGTGTGAAGTTATTGCAGGCGTTTTGTTTCTAATCGTTCAATTTTCGAGATTTTGTTAGTGGCTATTTCAAAGTGCAATACTGTGTCATTTTGCTTTTTAATTTTAATTACTGCCCCTTTGTTTTATCAATGGAGTCTACAGGCAAAATAAACCGCACTGTGTTGACGGGAAAAGGGCGAAACCAAGATTTTTAAGAAGAAGAACGCTTTATTGCATACAAAACGCACATGCCGTACACAATACCCTTCACGGCTACAAGCCAGGGGTTTACAGTAAAGGCTGATACAATGTTATAAAGGGTAATATTACAATAAAGGCTAATACAATATTACAGTAAAGGCTAATACAATGTAATAAACAAGGATGAGATAGGAGAAAAAAAAATAATATTATTACTAATTATACAAGTGTAGGAAAGCAAATAAAAATTTACATATATGCACAACAGCATGTTATCATGTTAAATTATTCTCCAGGGAGCAGCCTTTTGACAGTGCTGGAGTCATCTAAGCAGGAGCAGAAAGTTGAAACAAAGTAGTGAGGGATCCATGGGAATGGACAGGTCCTTGAGAGCAGGTTCTAATGTCCTGTGACGTGGTCCTGAGAAGGAAGTGGGTGGAGTAAGTTCTGCCTGTATTTTTTATCCAATGCGAACTTGTAGAGGTCGCCATCCAAGGAGTATACGTACTGCAGCATTTGCACGGGTAAGAACCGATCGGATAACTTTAACCGGTTTGAGGTGGCCTGAAGGACTGGATTGGCCCGAAGGCTTGGGACTGGGGTCCTCCAACCGCAGTTAGCCCAGAAGTCTGGGTCCGAAATAATGCCAACCATAATTTTTCAGCAAAGACGAGTCTTCTCTCATGGATAACGGCAGGAAGACGTCTGATGTTTAGAGCTGCTGCCATCTGGGTGGTCCTTGGTGCACGGGAAAGCCGAAATTTCCATATGGCCCACTTCAATAGCCAAAATTCGCCTGCAAAAATCCGTCTCAGATGCGTTGCGGCAGTTGCGGTCCAGACTTCTGTTCCATAAAGAATGACCGGATAGACACATGTCTTAATATATCTGCACCCAACGGCCTGGTCATGGACATGCATAAGTTGTTGCTTAAGCATCCATCGGAGTCGACAGAATTTTTTTTTTTTTGCAGGTGGTCTATGTGTGGTAGAAAGGAGAGCTTCTGGTCAAAAATAACGCCCAGATCGGTGTGTTGCTGAACAGCAGAAATCGCGGATCCTCTTATATTGAGTTTCACCATTGTTGGGTTCCGTTTGAGCGAGAAAGTCAACTGTTTCGACTTCTCAGGATTGATGTGAAGGCGGAAACCGGAGAGGAAGGCCTCGAGGTTCTGGATTTTCTGTACGATTAAGACATTTGTGTAGTCAGCAGTGTCTCCGGGGTTGATAGCAGTGAACAGCTTTATATCATCAGCGAAGGTGATAATATCAGCTTGGCCAGTCACGAAAGGCAGAAGAACAGCTGAGAACAAAATACCAGAGAGGACCCCACCTTGTGGGACTCCAGCTGTAATAGTTCTGGTGGAGCGCCGATTGGCATCGCGAACAATAATAGTCCTGTTCATCATATCTGACGTAAAGAGCAGAAAAAATAATTTTGAAGTTCGCTTCAAAGTTATACAATGAAGATGGCTCTAAAAAAAATAAACTATGAAAAAAAAAAGCTAGTGACGAGAAATTAGAAGACTATGTTTGTTTGTGGTTTCTATTAAAGAAAAGTCAAGGCGAACCTATTTCTGAACCTCTGTTATGCGAAAGAGCGTTGCAATTGAATCATAAGTTTAAAGCCCGTATGAATGGTGGCTGAAATTTTTCAAATGTCGCCATGGTATAAGGGAGCTGAAATTCAAGGAGAAGGGTTATCAGGCGATGTCCCGGATGCAGAAGCTTTTAAAGAGTCTTTTCTGAAAATGGCGGAGGAAGAAGTTTTTACCAAAGATGAAGTTTGCAATGCATATGAAATTGGTTTTAATTGGAAGTCACTCCCTCGTAAATCACTTCCATCATGAATACAGAAGAAGCAGATAAAAAAAAAAAAGACAAAAAACACGCTTGGAGAGGATTCAAGGAGAACCTCCCTCAGGAATCTGCTCACTACTAATCATCTAAAACCAGCGAACACAAGAATAACCCCATGGAGATGCGGATCTTCCCATGATGAAGAGAACCACAACCATTGATAGCAGACTAACAACGGACCTGACCAGTGTTCATAGCCAAGGAGGACAAATCTGGATACTAAAGGCTACCGATGACAGAAGACCGACGAAGATAGAGAAACTCCAAGTTGCTGCTTTGACGGAGCCATACTCAAGGCTCTGCACTCTCTTGTGCAGTGCAATCCTTTTATTCCCACACCCGGCGGGGGGGGAGGTGACGGCTTGCTGTCTCCTCTCTTCCCTGCCAAACCACTCCTTCCCTCTGGTGGGGCGGGACCTATGCAAGTCAGCTTCGAGCTGCTGTACTTCCGGTATCATTTGGTTTGGGAGGAAGCAGTCTGAGACATGAAGCCTCCGATGCTTCGAGCAGAGCATGGGGGTTGACCGAAGTTCTGGCTTGGGTATTCGCCAGTAACCCGATTCCCAAATGGACGGTGTTGAAATCTGACCAACGATCATTTTAACTGTAGCTATCAGTCGTTGTATTTCCATGATATCAGGCAGTCGTTGCATCCCCAGTGGGGTAGCTAAGGCTGTAGTTCTGTTCTGTGGTGGGAGACAAGCTTTCCGATTAGCCAATTTTAAGTAGCTAGAATTCTGCAGCGAGGATTGGTTTCTTCGTTGTAGTAGCTGCTGACGCCCACACTTCAGCGCATAGAGGAGTGAAGAATATATTACTGTTCTGATGAATTTCTTAATTAAACAAGGCTCCTTAACATAAATTAGTTGTTGTTTAGCTGCCCATCGGAGAGAGGCTGCTCTGGACGTGAGCTTGTCTACATGAGCGTGAAACCGAAGTTTTGGGTTAAATACTATTCCCAAATTTGCATGGGTGGGAGTAGCAGATATTACAATTCCATCGAGTGTTGGGGCTATTATTGTAGGGGTTGGTCTGAGAGAGAACACCATCGGTTTTGTTTTTTGTGTGGATTGATTGAGAGGCCATACTGTTTGAGGTACGAGGCGACTTTGATGAGACTATTATTGATACATGGAGTAGCCTCAAGGTGATTGTTGGAAGCAATAGACGTTAGGATTTTTATGTCATCTGCATACGTGATGATTTTCTCATTGTTATGGACAAGAGGCGTGATGTTGGCTGTAAATAATAGTCCAGATAGGACTTTTCCCTGCAGAACACCAGCAGAGATCGCCTTCTTGTGCGATTGTCCATAGGCATCGACTTGTAGTACCCTATCATAGAGGAGTAATGCTATGAACCAGAGGATATTGTCTTGGATTAGATAGTGGTCTTCCAGTAAGTGGAGGAGTGCCGACACGTTGATGGCGTCAAAGGCAGCTTCAATATCCAGGTACGTACTTGTTAACAGGAGAGATTGCTTCTACAGGGATGGGATACACTTAAATAGAAAGGGTGCAAGAATATTTGCTGATGCTATCGAGGCAGTGTTAAGTGGGTCGGAAAACTGCTAGCTTGGGGGGAGACAAAGACCAATAGATTGACAGTAGCCACTGGCAGAGGTGAAAGAGATTCTTGCACTGCTTCTATTAGAATGAGCAGAAGCCTGAAAAACAAGATGCATGGTATTTCAGAGACTGCTGGGAGCCATTGTGGTACAAGTAAACACATGGGTTGTGTTAGGGTAGCTAAGAATAGGAACAGGTGCAGGTATACTTGTGTGTACACCAATGCTAGGAGTTTAGTAAATAAATTTGATGAATTTGAGGTATTGCTCAAAACATCAAAGGCAGATATTGTTGGGATATCAGAGACGTGGTGTCACACAGATATAAGGGATGCAGAACTGCAATTTGGGGAGTACAACGTCTACAGAAAGGATAGACAGGATAGGAAGGGGGGAGGGGTTATGCTATTAGTTAAGAAACACATAAACACCAAGGAAGTGAAGCCAGTCGACATCGCTGGACAGTGCAGTGTTGAGTCAGTTTGGTGTGACATAAGCATTGGGAGATCAAAATTGAGAGTAGGAGTGTGCTATAGGCCTAATGACTCTGATGAGTATAATAAGGAACTGTACAGGGAAATAGAGTGGGCCAGTAAATCAGAGTGTCTTATAATGGGAGATTTTAATTTCCCAGATATTGACTGGAATTTGGGGGCTGGATACTCACACACTAGCAGGGCTTTTGTGGATTTATTGGATGATTGTTTTCTACATCAGCATGTTCAGGAGGCAACTAGAGGGAGTAATACTCTTGATTTGATTGTCAGCAGTGATTCTTCATGCATTAAGAATCTGCAGATAAATGAACCACTAGGTGGCAGTGATCACAGTGTGCTGAAGTGAGATTTACTCAAAGAGGTAACTACCATTAGGGGTAAAGGGAAGGGTTATTGCTTCCGTAAAAGCGACTACGATGGACTGAGACAGTATTTAAATTCTATACAGTGGGACCAACTGATGATGTTACCAACAGCAAATTCAAAATGGGAAGCATTCAAAGAACTTATCTTGGAAGCTACTAGGCTTTACATACCAACTAAGAAATATTGTTCAAGGTTTAGGCCAAAATGGATGTCAGATGAACTAATGAGGCATATGGCAGAGAAGAAAAATGCATGGGATACTTACAAATTAACACATGACACAGAAGCCTATGATAGATACAAGTTGATATGCAACCAAGTTACAAAGGAGGTTAGGCAGGCGAAGGCAGATTACGAGAAATCCTTGGCAAGGGATGCAAAGAAAAACAGCAAAGAGTTCTTTACTTATGTAAACTCTAGAAGGAAACGGATGAATCAGATTGGTCCACTTGATATTGATGGGTCAAGTGTTGATGATCCTGCTCAGGTGGCTAACAAACTAAATGAATATTTTGCATCGACATTCACACATGAGGAGTTATTCAGCGAGGGGAATGCCAGAGGTGTATTCAACTCTAGCAGTAAGTTACAGAATCTTGAAATAACTGGGAGTAAAGTGGAGGAGAAACTGTTGAAGATAAACACAAGAAAGGCACCCGGGGTGGATGGGATCTATCCAGTTATATTAAAGGAGGCAGCAAAGGAAGTAAGCAAACCCTTAGCCATAATTATGAGAGCTTCCTTGGACTCAGGGGAGGTACCCATAGACTGGAAATGTGCAAATGTGACCCCAATTCACAAAGGAGGATCAAAGGCTGACACAAGTAATTATAGACCTGTGAGCTTGACTTCTGTTCCAGGAAAATTAATGGAGGCACTGGTTAAAGACGCACTGCAGGATCATTTAGACAAGACTTCAGTTATAGCTCAGACACAGCATGGTTTTGTTAAGGGGAAGTCTTGCCTGACCAACTTGATTGGATACTATGATGCAGTCACAAAAGAACTGGATGCAGGGAATAACTTTGATATTATATACTTGGATCTTAGAAAGGCTTTTGATACTGTTGCACATGCAAGACTGCTACACAAATTGGAGCAGTGTGACATTGGAGGCAAATTGCTGCTATGGATAAAGGGGTGGTTGAGGGGGAGAAGACAGAGAGTGGTAATCAATGGACACTGCTCATCGTGGACTGATGTTATTAGTGGAGTCCCTCAGGGCTGGGTCCATTATTGTTTTCTGTATTTATAAATGATATTGATGATGGTATATCGGGATTAATGTCCAAGTTTGCAGACGATACAAGGGTTGGCAAGGACACTACTGACACTATGCTTCTGCAACAGGATCTGGAAAGGTTGAGCAGATTGGCTGAGAGGTGGCAAATGAAGTTTAACATTGACAAATGTAAAGTACTACACATGGGAAACAGCAACCCCAGAGCAACGTATCAACTCTATGGTACAACACTGACAGTGGTAGAGAATGAAAGGGACTTGGGGGTGGTTGTGCAGGCAGATATGAAGTTCTCTGAGCAGTGCAGACGGGCTGCAAGAGTAGCTCATGGAGTATTGTCAATGATATACAGGAATTTTTCCAGCAGGGATAAGGAGGTGATTATTCCATTGTATAAGGCGATGGTCAGGCCACACCTAGAGTACTGTATACAGGTCTGGAGGCCTCATTTCAAGAAGGATGTAGAGCTGCTGGAACGAGTACAGAGAAGGGCAACAAGATTAGTGAATGGAACAAAGGGGTGCTCTTACGAAGAAAGGCTTAAATTTTGCAAATTACAGTGTCTGGAGACTAGGCACCAGCGAGGTGATCTGATAGAGGTGTATAAAGCCTTGAATGGTTTAAGCATGCTCAATGCTGATGGGATTCTTCCTCTAGCTCAGAATAATCACCTGAGAGGGCATAAATTCAAATTGAGGAAAGACAGATGTAGGATAGACGTGCGGAAATTTGCCTTTAGCCAGCGGGTGGTTGGTTGGTGGAACAGACTTCCATCCCTTGTGGTGGAGGTTGATAGCCTAAATAAGTTTAAGGCTCAGCTGGACAGGTATTTTGAACGAACAGAGGGGTGAAGTGGAAGTGGTTTTTTTTTTTTTTTTTTTTTTTTTTTTGGCTGATGCTGCATAAGCTTGCTTTCTTGCATCAAATGCCTCTACTAATGCTAATGCTAATACGTGATTGCGAGTTCCTCTTGCTGTTCAAAGGCAGACAATATATTACATATGGTTGCAAGGAGGTTCGTCACTGTGGATTGGTTTCGGATGGCGTAGTAGATCTGTGGCGGCTTATCTCCAAGAATCTGATTCATTAAGGTGGGAGCATAGTTTTTTCCAGGATTTTCAGGAGCGTTGAGGAATTAGATATCGGCCGAAAATGCCTGGGTAGGGTGGGGTTTCGAACTTTTGGACGTGGTTTGACAAGGTAGCTATTTCAGGCTTTAGGAAAATTTCTTTTGATTAGAATTCCGTTGAAGATGAACTTGAGCGGTTGGAGGATGAACATACTGAGGTGTTTTACCATGAATTGTAGCACTTTGTCGGCCCCCGCGGTTGCTGTCGCTGGAAGGGAGTTTATCGCTGCTGTCAGCTGGTGTGTAGAGATGGTGATGGAATGCAAGATGTCTTGTTGTAATTCATTGTCGGGACATAAAAGAGTTTTTAGTTGACCTGCGAGCGTATTGAATCTGGTAATATGATCTAGCCATTGAGCTGGGTCCAGCTGACTAGGAAAGCTATGGGATCTGAAGCGGTATAGGATTTTCCCTATTTGAAGTTGGGCGGCCAGGTGTGCTGTTATTGCTCGTGATTTCTCCCTATTAAATTGCGCTCGTGCCCTTGAATAAGATATTCGGTCGGAAGTCTGTTGAGTTCTTTTCCAGATCTGGTGTAGCTGCTGCTTTAATGGGAAGGCCATGTGTACATTTGTATTCCACCAGGCTTTGGAGTAAGATGAGATCCTTATCTTCTTTGATACGGAATATTGTGCAGTGGTGTTTACCCAGTTTGTCAATAGTGTTACAGCAAGCGAGACATCACACTTTTCAAGGACATGCCAAGGTATAAGGATCGGGTTGCATGCATTTTTGGATGTTAAGGAGCTTGGGGCTGACGATGACGGCGGTTTGAACGTTTTTTCGGGCAGGTGGTCCCCGAACAGGAATAATACTTTTGCGTAGATTAGGGTCGTGATCAGATTTATAGTGTGTCTCAGGTGGTTCTTCAATCATACGTGCTAAGGAGGAAAATAGCAAGTCAAGGTGGTTTTCTCCTGTCGGGCAGTGGTCTATTAGGTGTATATTTGCTGACTTCATGTAGTCAACGAAGATCTTCTTGTGGGTAGTGAGCTGTGGAGTGAGGTTGAAATCCCCTATGGCGATAGGGTGAACTGAGGGATGAAAGTGGGTGTGATTGCCCAGTTGGCTGCCTCAGTAATGGTATCAGTTGTGGGTATCGGCGGGATATACATTACGAAGATATCTAATGTGGATGCGTTTCTGAGCAGTGTGATGGCTAGGGCTTCGAAATTTGGTGAGTCACTGGAAATAGTGTTGATCAATTTGAAGGCCGCGTCTTTGAAGAACATAGCAGTGTTCTGTTGTTCGTGCTCAAGACATGTTTTAGTTCATGCTCCTTGAGTGGATATGTAGTAGTTCAAGCTCACATGACTGCTAAATACATAGTGTTGAGGGTAGGACGGCACCGGTGTAGGACGGGTAGGATGGCACAAGTAACTAGAAGAACAACACACTATACTACGATACTATACTCAATGTAATGTATGGTTAATACATTACATTGAGTATAGTATCATAGTATAGTGTGTTGTTCTTCTAGTTACTTGGACTGCTAAATACATAGTGTTGAGGGTAAGACACCACCAGTGGTTCCCACAACTGCACCATCACTACTCTTGTGCGGAAAACAGAACTCTGTGAAAGCCAGAAGTGTGTGTGTGTTGTTTATGTAGAGTCGTGTTCTCTTCTTCTGGCTCTTGGTCGTAGGGTCCCTAGTGGGACTCCGCGTTGCCCGTACACACCACTAGGAAGTAAGCCAGGCTGTCCATCATTTTTTTTGGCTAGTCTCCGCCTGCATCGCCTGAGCTTCCTAGCGGAGATCAAGTAAAAAAAAACAGTTTTTGTTAAGAAAGTTTTTGTAAGAAAGCAGCACACCTCCTTCCAGAGGTGTGCTGCTTTCTTAACAACAACTGTTTTCTTAATAGTTTTTGTTAAGAAAAGAGCACCGGGAAATAGTAAAAAGGGCAGGTCCGAATGGGGGAGTTAAAGTAGTGGGCGAAGCTGGCCCGCTAGAAGAAACAGGAGAGAGAGAGAGAGAGAGAGAGAGAGAGAGAGAGAGAGAGAGAGAGAGAGAACCGTAGGAACAAATGTTTCCACGTGATAACCACTGTGGGCCCAATGACTGTGGAATCCCACACTGAAGAAGCAGTGTCAGCATTTATCGTATCCCAATAGGGGTTTGCAAGAAAGAGATAAGATCCCACACTGTTATTGTGCCCGCATTGTAATCCTACCTCAAATGAGGATAGCATTTTAGATGTTCATGATTTGAGTCCTAACAGCAGTGGAAGCATTAATCTTCCCCCAGAAGGAGGAAGGCAGATCCTGCACTAGTGTAGTATCAGAGTAGAAATCCTACCTCAGAAGAGGCTTGCATTTAGGAGTCAGTATTCAAAGCTGATGTTGTTGGCAATTCATTAGCCAATAGTTCTAAGGATGTCTTTCAGTAAATATATGCAGTCTAGGTGGCTGTAATTTGCCTCGTACGCCTGAGTTGAATCATTGAGTTGACAAACTCTGATAAGGCAATGTTAGTGCTAATCTTTAGATATAAGTATTCGCGGTGGCGATGTTGGTCTTGGATCTTTGTTGTAAGCCTAATCCTGAAGGCATCATACAGTGGGCATTCGTATATAACATGTTACCTGCTCACCGCAATCACAGAGTGGATTTTGTTGGATTCTGAACATTGTTAATTTGTAGTTGAAGGAGTCAGAAGGATGGTCACTTGAATTCTCGGTGCGAACCAGGGAGTAGGCTTTGGGTAGGTATAGGCAATCACTGTTATAAACTTTTTTTACTGCACCTTTCGTGGTAGTATTCCAGGTTTCTTGCCACATGATCTGAATGCTGTCCACTATACGCTTTCTTTCCCCCTTAGAGTCATTATTCATGTCCAATTCTGTACTCAGAATCTCTCTAGGGATAACTTCTTTTAACCACCGGAACAGACGACAACTCTTTACAACATCCAAGTAAAGGGGTTGGCAGCCGGTCAGGACTTGTAAGGCTGATGTGCTCACGGTTCGGCAAACTCCGATTACTGTTAGAAGCGTTGCTCTTTGTATAGATTCAAGTTTCTGTTTATTGCATTATAAGGTAACTTTGGGATACCACACAGGCAGCGCCATAACATACAATTAGCAAAATTGCCAAAACATGGGTTCATCACTGGGATCCTGAGACCAAGCAAGAATCAGTGCAATGGAAGCACAGGGGTTCTACTCCACCCAAACAATTTCGGAAACAAAATTTTGGCAAGATTATGGCCACCATTTTTTGAAATGCTGAGGGAATTTTGTACATTCGCTACTAGAAACACGAGCAAACAGTCACTAGGTCCCTACTATACAACTTAAGGGATGTTATAAAGAAAAAACATCCTGGAAAACTTTCCAGAGGTGTGCTGTTTCACGACAATGCCCCAGTGCACAGGTCACATGCTGTTGCTGCTGCTTTGAGAGAATGTTACTTTACAGAACTTGCCCATCTGTATTTTACAGTCCGGATCTGGCCCCCGGTGAGTATTTCCTGTTTCGACACCTCAAGAAAAACGTACGTGGACGTCGCTTTGCTGTGATGATAATGAACTAAGTCTGCTTTTTCTGCGTCTGCGTTCTTTGATGGACAGGACAAAGAATTTTATTTGTCTGGCATTTCCTTATTGTTATCAAAATGGAACAAGTGTACTGACGTGCAGGGGAGTCACATTGAAAAATAAAAACAGATTTTTGCCTCTATCTCATTTCTTTCATATGTTGATACTTTATTGAACGCCCCTCGTAGGTGGAGTTGCCTTGTTTAGGCGCGTTAGCATATATGCGTAAAACTTTGTCCGTCCGTTCGCCCGCATGTAATAACTCGACTCTCAAGGGATGGATTTTCATGAAATTTTGTTTTTCTCTGTTAAAGTGGTTTATCGGTTTCCCGAATTTTTCAATAAAATCGGACGAATAAAAAATCTGACTATTTATTATTATATATTTTTTCATGCATATCACGTAGGCTATCCACATACTATATAGTGTATCTGAAGCAGTGGATATTATTTGTTTCTGTGTGCTAATTGGAGGAATGAATTGGGCAATATGGCAGATGCCCAGAAACGAAATGTCCTCGTTTCGCCCGTAAAAGTTGTTGATCGTTTTTTTTTTTTTTTCCCTGTTATGAATTATTACTGTCTTCCTACGCGGCCGAAATGTGACGCACTGCATATATTAATTAACTTGTTTTTCTTAAATTGGTTTCTCTACCTGATAATCTTTTTAAAAAACACAAGAAGAATGAAACGGAGTTCAAAAGGACAATTAAAAAAAAAAAAAGTACAATGTTTAGAGTAAAAAATATATTTAAAAGAGGTCTCCGGTTATGGATAGCACGCGTCCTATCGGTATGCATGAGCCTTAATAAACAAATATAAAACCAAACGAATTATTTTTAGATAAAATTGTTTTTACACAAAACAGTAATAAATAAAAAAATAATAATAAATTTGTCTGTTTATACCCCTCTGGCGTAATGTGGTCGGGAAGACCACACAACGCCAGAGGAGATGGAGAGGATACAAGAACAGTACTGTGTTATGGTTTAGAGAAGCGTGTAGGCATATGAAAATTTGATTAGACCTTTTCAGAGCTCAACTTTACCTTAACGTAAAGCGCGAGACAGGTTTTTATTTCCATGAAGTTTCTTTTTTAATTAGGTTCAAGTATTGACATCAGTTTTCAGTAATGACTGAAACAGAGTAAAGGTTAATCGAGATCTGGCATTTGATTTATCGAGTTTCATTTTGTGAAAACGTTTGCTCACAAATATACTCTAAAAAACTGCGTCATTTTTATAATTCGAGGTGAATCAGTCAGGAAGAGGAATTTAATAATTTAGCAACTTTTCTAAAATGTTTTTTTGTTCGGAGCTCGCCTGTTCAAGCTGAAAAGCAGGGTCATTTTTGTTCCAATAGCTATAAAACCTGAAACAGTAATGTCTTCATGAGATCTTGACCGCCCTTGAAGTTACTTTCATGACCATACGATTTGCATGTTCTGAAGATTAAAATGTTAAATTGCATTAAGCGCATAGTATATTCAGTTTTATTAAAAATTGAAGCAGTTACGATTGAAAAAAATGGTTATAATTTAATTTTTGGAATAATTTCATGAATATTAATAGCAAAATATGCTTAAGTCCAAATGTTCAGAAAATGATGACCAAGTTGGGTTGTTAGTTCTCGTGTATCGACTGCTTTTGTCGTAATTCACCACTTTCTACGGTATGCTAGTTCATATATTGCCCTCGCAGTGATTATAACACAGTAATTATAATCACCTGTTTCGACATCTGGCGAAAAAAGCCTGAGTTCGATCCGTGAATGATATGAGGAATTTTTATGGTTTTTTCTCAACGTGGCTGAGTTAGTCTATCTCAGGAGAGGACTGCATAGTTTTTATCCTCGCAAACTCGGGCTTTTCGAACAGAAAACTGACTGAAAAATACATGCAATTACAGACAATATATTGACATCTCATAGTCTGTTGCCTGGGTTCATTGTTTGTATTATTTTGTAGTCATGGTGTTGCTTTCAGTACTGCATGCGATTAAAAATCGGAAGTAACTGAGAGAGAGTCTCTTTTATCGAAAACTCGCTAACTACAGCCTCATTTGAGAAGCCTTTAACAGTTTCTCCTTTCCAACTAGACCTCTGAAACTATGACAAGTTGTAAACCTTCTATGGCCACGATGGATGCATCAATTGCGTTAAACGTGTAGGCACATTTTTTACTGCAACTATTTATGAATGATAACTCTTATTCAGGTTCTCTCATTATTTCATACATTCCGTAATTGTTTGCGAACTATTTTTCTTTCAGTCCAACATTTACCGCCTCCTATTTCTCCATAACTAGAAAAACACCATCACTTTTGTTTAAAGAGCTCTCCAGTTAGAGGCTCATTGTGAAGTAGGAAACGCTATATGCAAAGCGGATGTTGAAGCCAAGAAGCTGGAACGGTCATGCACAGAGAGAACTAACTCAGCTATAGAATATCAAACCTGTAGTTGAGTTTGTATGTAAACTTTTGCATGTGTCACTGATTAGTACCAGTGTTAGTAGTTCACGCGTAGTGTGGGAATCCAGTGCAATAAGTTTTTGGTCACTGATCTATGAAAGGAAAAACATTGAAAGAAAGCATATTGTTACATTATGTTGCTGTTTAAAGAATTGGAAATGGGTAGGTTGTACTTTAAGTTTTGTGTGATATTTCTCATATTGATAATTTTACCGAAGAATTCCAGAAAAGAATTTGAGTATGCGCACAGCTGTTGCTTCTAGTGCACTTCATACATAGTGTACATAGTATTGGGGTAAGGCCCCACCAGTGATTTCCCACAACTGTATCATTGGTATTCTTTTGTGGAAAACAGAACTCTGTAAAAGCCAGAAGAGTGAGTGTGTGTGTGTGTGTGTGTGTGTGTGTGTGTGTGTGTGTGTGTGTGTGTGTGTGTGTGTGTGTGTGTTGTTTATGTAGAGTAGTTTCTTTGCCGCAGGATCCGTAGTGGGAATCCAGGTTACCCGTACACATCACTAGGAGGTGGGCCAGGCTGTCCATCATTCTCTGGCCAGTCTCCGCCAGGGTCGCCTGAGCTTCCTAGAGGAGACCAAGAAAAAAAGAGTTTTTAAGAAAAGAGCACTGGGAGTACTGACAAGAGGTCAGGTCGAATGGGGGAGTTAAAGTAGTGGGCCGCAGAGAAGCTGGCCTGCTAAAAGAAATGAACGAAAGGTGAGAGTGCGGAAGAGGAAGAAAAGTCGTAGTACAGGCGATCCCATGTGATCGCCGTTGGGGGCCAATGACTAGAATCGCACACTGCTGCTGAAGCAGTGTTTTAAGCATTTATCCAACCCCAATAGAGCTTTGCAAGAAAGTGATAAATCCTGTACTTTTATTATGTCCACATTGTAATCCTATCTCAAAGAAGGTTAGCATTTAGATGTCAGTATTCCTGAATGCAGTAAGGGATTTGCAAGAAGGAAGATCCAGCACTATTGTAGTGCCAGTATAGAATTCCTACGTCAGATGAGGTTTGCATTCAGGAGTCCGTGTTCAGAGTGTTAGTCGAATCCGGTCGCTGTTAAGATGTCATTACCCGGTAGTTGGAAGGATGTCTCTAGTTGTATCACCGAGTTGGCAAACTGTGAGAGCAATGCAATGTTGTTCATGTTTAGTTTAAAAAAAATAAAAACCGTATTAAAATATTATTAGGTTAAGACTTCTTCATTTAATTTTAATTTAATTTAATTTAATATGTTTTTAATACAGTTTGACAATTGTTTTCTCTTTCTGGTCTATCATTGCTGATGATAGACCAGAAAGAGGTTAGTATTTAGATGGGCCTTTAGTTTGGGGTTGGTTGATGTGCATTGGCTGCGCTTTGCTCCTCCTTGATAGCAATTAACGGACTATATGAATTGAAGACAAGTTTAGTTTTATATAATATCACATAATTTAACAATGCTTTAATAGGGATATGTTCGCGTTTTAATACTTAAAGATTTTATATTACATTAACCGGATCAGTTTGATGTGAGCGACGGGTCAAGATTTCCTACAGTAAAAGTATGATATCGATCTTATATTTAAACAAGAGTACTTAAAGTAGGAAAAATTGGGCTTCATTGCTCTTACATTTTGAAAATAAAATTGTATATATATCTTCATGTAAGTATTGTGTATATATATGTAAAATTTTTCTGTGTACAAATAAATGGAATGGAATGTACCACGCGGGGGACCTGCAGTTTACATCCGCCCCAACGATAATTCTCCCTCCTGGGAGAGTATTTAATGTGCGCACATAACGGCCCAGGCTGTGCAAAGTTCGGTTATCTTTGGCTGTAATGTCAAGGTTTCTTAAAACTATTGCTGCCCAGGGGATTTCCCCTTCCACCCGGATGACTTTGTAGCTCAAGGGATAGCCTCTGACCTGGTTCTTATGAGCGTACGGCTCTTGGAGGATAATTACGTCCGTGTTGTCCTCATCTGCCCGAATCCTGATTGGCCGACCACAGCCCCGGCCATTTGTGCGTTAATTTGCATTATTTTTACCTCTTCGAAGTTAAAATTTTTAAGGTGTCTCCCCATAATCGATCCATTGTTGGTGCTGACCCTTGGCTTTTATATATGTTGGACATTTTCTGTCTCTGATGGAATGCGCCGAGTCCATTTTGAAACTTTTACAGTTCACACAAATAGGATCTTTAGTTTTATTAGGACATCCGTTAAATTCGTGGCCTCTTTCAGCACAATGGCCGCACGTTTGCACTGTCTGGATACAAGTGTGTGAGGTGTGGCCGAACCTGCAACACTTGAAGCATTTGGGCACAGCCACGTTTTCGTGAAAAAGGTGGTTGCCCCAGTTTTTTTATACCCTCACTTGATTGTTTAGGATCTTCCAGGCGATTGGGTTGAGTTGAACAATCCAATTTTGGCCTCTTCCTCCTTTGACTTTTTTTCGAGTATTTAGGTATGATTAAGCCTCTGTCCTTAAGTCTGGGAAGTACTCTTGCAAGTTCCTACAGTAAAGTCCTCAGTGAGTTGCTGTGGGGTTAGGTTGTCACTGAGGTCAAAAATGATGATAGACGGCCCCAGCTTTTTTGGCGCCTCTGCCTTTAAACCCATCGTCGTTATTTTTGCATTGTTCATAATTTTGTTAGCTTCTTTTTTAGTTTCCGTTTCGATCACTATGCCTGCATTTCTAGTTTTTCTTATTGCTTTTATTTTAGTAGTTTTGAGATTATCTTTCAAGTCTGTCATTATTTTGGTCTTGATTTGTTCACTTGTATGTGATTCTTTGGTGGTCTGATGACCACCAGATTCGGCTGTTTTATCAGGTTCTCTTTCTTATATGCTGGGGGTTCTGTCGACTGGTCAGTGGTGGTTGCCCTTGGATAGAGGCACCCAGTTTAGAGGGTGGAAGGTTCTTAAGAGCCCCGGCATAAGAGAGTACTGTAGATGGTTCAGGTTCTGTGGTAAGGCCAAGTTCCAGATCGGGTGAAGACTGTGAAAGCTTAGCGCAGATGTGTAAGGCCTTTTCCAGTATTGTAGATCTCGTCTTGATTTCTTCGTTAACAGCTTTTAGCCTTTCATTCTCATTAGAAGAGCTGTTGTGATTGTTTCTAGGCTTGTCTAAAGTTCCTGGACATTGTTTCCTGTTTCCAGGCTTTGGTGAATCTTTTGGAGTCTTGGTTGAGGAGTGCCACCAAGTTCCTGTGCAAGACGTAGATGATCTGATGGAGGGAGGTGGTGTCTCCCTCGTTAAAGGAGGGGGGTCAGAACAGGTGGTGCAGGAATGGCGAGAATACTGGATGGTGGGATCCCAGATGAAACCACTTGGTCCAGAGCAATTGTAGTTGTTGCCAACGAGCTTGCTAGGGCAGGGTGAGGTGGTGAAGCTGGAGTCTGGTGAGCACCTGAGGAGACTGGTGTCTTAGGAGCAGCAGCCGCAGTCTGGAGCTGCAAGTAAGGCTGCAGTAGAGGTGGAGTTTGCCATCGATTGGAGGATGGCGACAGCTATTGGTGTAGAGATGCTTTGGTCCAAGGTGGAAGCTGAGTGATTATGGTCTATGGAAGGTGATATACAGTTGCTCTTCATCTGTGTGGGAAGAGGAGAGCAAGAGGAGTGCATAGGACAAACTCTGCACCTTCTGTTGGACTTCTTTTTCTTTGAGGAAGATTTTCCAGGTACTCTAAGAAGCAGAGAATTAGGTGTCTCCGATTCATCTCTCTCAGACGAGCTAAACTCGTCCTGTGAACTTCCAGCAATTTCATTATTTTCAACCATCTTACTGTGTCGGGATGAAATTTTTAGGTTCAGGGAATAAATGGTTCTACTGAATTTGAGTCAAATCTCCAGAAAAGTCTACTGAAGAATTTAAATAATTAACAGAAAAGGAGAGTTCCAACTTTTATCAGTATGGGGCGCTGAAAGAGATGGGAAGAAATTTGCATTTGTATTCTTGGGCGACAGGACTGCTGACGTCACCCGAGGGTCAGTAGTCAGATGTATCAATGCACAGTAAAAGAAAGTCCCCTTCAAAAGCTGGTATGCAAATAGTATGTTCCAGAATTAATAACCACATATTAACTCAATAGAGAATCAGTATTAATTAATAAATAAATGTTCCAAATTAAAAGTTCTAACTTTAGTTGCTGGCTTCGGAAGGATCAACGGCCGATCGCCCTGGCGGTCATGTGACTTATTTCAAACGAACCCCTTTCTTCCCACCGGGGAAGAAGCAATGGCGGAAGAAGAAAAGACGAATTATTCGGGTCAAAACAATATGTCCCTCAAAATCACAGTAATCAAAACAATTTTACTATAAAATCGGTATAAACTAATGCGAAATTAATTAAGGCAACCATAACTCTCCAAAAGATAGAGAAATCTAAAGAAAAGTGGTCTAAAACTAAGGCAAAGGATGATAGTTAAAAACAGCGGCCGGACCTATATGGCGTACCCATTATGAATGAACCCTCAATGAACGACAACAGTGAAGATTTAAATTCGTTCATACTGGAGAACGCCTTAGAAGTTTGGCATAAAATAAACATCAGTCGACTCACCGAACTAAATAGATCCACTTCGACTTGAATTTAATCCAAAATGATAAATTGGCACCACTTTAAAAAAAAAAAAAAAAAAACGCTTTGAAGAGCACTAATTAACACAAGCAGCAAGCACTTGCCGCCCCTAAAGCCCCCACACACACTGTACCGAGAAGTCGCGCTGGTTAACTGCTTTCTTATGTTCATAGCCAGTAGAAAAGAGTAAGGCATTTTCCCGACGCGGATAATACGCCGTGATCAACCTGTTCTACTGTTACACCTATTAGAGAATTAAGAGAGAGTGATTTTCCTTTATTCTGGAAATTAATCTTTTTTTTTTTTTTTCTATGGAGAAATGAATCATTCACAATTTCAGTAAATTTCACCTGTCTCTGTTTACGTGGTATAAGTGGGCCCTAGTTTAGATCAGGGCGTTAAAAAAAAAATCGCTTTAAAATTTTGAGATTGCAGGGGCTTCGCGAGGCCCCCTCTATCGTGAGGCCCGACGCTAGCGTCTCATGCGCCTATTTATAAGTACGGCCCTGCACAACGGACAAATATGAGCTAAGTCGCTCATGCTACTGAAAACCGATAATAGCAACACACACTACAAAAATTTAAACGATGCTAGCATAAATAATAAGGTTACTAATACAAATCATTTGGAACGGCACTATTTCCTACTTCACTGTAGCTATCGACATATGTAACTCATATGCTAAGTTCAATGCCACCGTTTTCACCTTGAAGGCGCTGCAAGGAAAGAAGTTTGTCAGGATCTGTGTGCGTAGCGATGACAGGATCAGCAAGCATATACAATATAGCGTGTTTCTCGTTATCTTTATTTATTCATTCATTCATTGAATTTCTATTTTTTTTTTTTTTATATTTTTTAGGCGCGTTCGCATATATACAGCATACTCTGTTGTCTTTAACATGGCTGTCTGTCCGAAAGTAACAGGTCGATTCCCAGTGGACGGATTTTAAAGAAATTTTATATTTGGCTCTTTTAAAAATATCTGTCTGGTCATTCCAAATTTCACTAAACGGGAACAAAAAGAAATCTGGCAATTATTGTTATTTATTATTATTATTATTATTATTATTTTAGTAAATGTAGTTTTAATTTAGTATTGTTAGCTTTAGACAGCCCGTGCACGCTTCGTATGTATTATTTGACTTCTGATCGTGTACGCGGTGTCGCTTAAGAAGATTATACATACATTGTATAATCTGAGTTGCCAGCTGGAAGGAGCGTTTTCTCCAATAACTTGAAAAAATGGTGAGCAAATGGCTCTAAAATCTGTGGGCAAGTGGATGGATGAAGTAGTGTGATCAGGTAGGCAGAAAGAAGTATATGCGAGAACTGTAATAAATATTATACGGTTGGTTTAGTGTAGAGAACGTAAAGCTGTAGAGTTTTTTATTAGGTGTTATACAGGGTGTTTCAAAAGTGATGGTCAATAATTTAAAGGTAAACTGTACTGACTACAATATGCAAAAAAAACCTAGTAAACATGGGTCCTTAAGTGAATCATTTTCGAGATATTTCACATTTCTAGTTGGAATCCACCACTGACTTGCTTGTTTAGGTTAAGTTATGCTCATTCTCTCCCTTTTCCCTCCCTCAATGCTCAGAGACGTAGCAGGCATACTAGTACTTGTCAAAGGATAGTCACCATGGAAAGAGGTTACAGCAACGAAGCGTATGCGGACATTCACTTCATCTATGGTAAAGCCAACGGCAGTGCACTCGAGGTTGCACGTTTGTACCAAGAAGCATTTCCCGACCGAAGGCAGCCCAACAGGCGCACGCAGTCATCAGGGTATTATCAACGCCTTAGAGAACATGGGCGCTTCGCACATGGAGTACGAGCAGGTAGGCCCAGAAGCATAACACCTGATGTTGAGGAAAGGGTGTTAGAAAGAATAGAACAAAATCCAGGAATTTCGACGAGGAGGGTTGACTCAGTATACGCTCTGCAAGAACGTGTACTGAGTCATAGCAGTGTGTGGCGAAATTTATATTGCCAGTTACTGTACCGCTACCATATCCAGCGTGAACAAGGTCTCAGCAATACAGACTACCCTCCCAGAGCGAACTTCTGCCAGTGGATGGAAAAACAGCGTGTCCTGAACACCCAATTTTTAAACATTTTGTTCATTGACGAAGCTGGGTTTACTCGTGATGGTATTTTTAATTTTCATAACTGTCACGTTTGGTCCGTCGAAAATCTTAATGCAATTCACGAGTCACGACATCAGCAACGTTTCTCTTGAATGTCTGGGCAGGACTACTAGGAGACCGTCTAATTGGACCACACTTTCTGCCAAACAGGCTAACAGGAGAGCTGTACCTTCAGTTCCTGCAGAATGTTCTTCCAGACCTCCTTAATTATGATAATGTTCCACTTCAGCAACGCCAGAACATGTGGTTTATGTGTGATGGTGTACCCGCACATTTTGCTCGAGTTGTGACTGGGTATCTAACTAGAAGGTATGATGAACGGTGGATGGGTAGAGGTGGACCTGTAATGTGGCCTCCCAGACCACCAGACTTAAATGCTATGGATTTTTGTATCTGGGGTCATGTAAATATCTTGGTGTATACTTCTGACATTAACACAGTTCAGGAATTGCAGCGTCGGGATGAAGGAGCCTTACAGCAAATTAGAAATGACCCAGGAATGCCTGAGAGGATTCGCAACTCAATGCAGAGAAGACTACAAAGCTGCGTACGAATGCAAGGACAGCATTTTGAACACCTTTTGTAACATCCTGTAACACATTGGTTTTAAACTCTTTTTTTAATAACGGCACCCCGAAGTAATTTATTTTATTTTGCGGCACCCCTACTCAATTTTCTGCCTGTTAGATCCGATTCTCTCCTGTGTGTGTGTGTGTGTGTGTGTGTGTGTGTGTGTGTGTGTGTGTGTGTGTATACACGTATATATCTAATATTAAAAAATATATATGTTATATGATAATTATTACAATAATATAATTATAAAAATTACATTTCGTAATACAAATTATATATATATATACAGTATATAATAATTTTTTATTCTTTATATAGAGGTACAGATAGAGGTACATCAATTATAGATCACCACAAAATTAAAAAGATAATGTACACCTTTTTATAATGAAATAAATATATAAATTTTAAAAAATAATAGGTTTAAGTAACTTAAACTCAAATTACTTGGTACCCCTGGAATGTTATTGCGGCTCCCCAGTTGAAAACCACTGCGAGTGTAACATCTGTAAAATCCTTTGGTGTTGAAACCAAAAATTAAAAATGTATTATCTTATGTTTAATACAACCACCCTTAGCAAAGGATTCACAGCTTTTTGTTAAACTAGTGCTCCCATAGTCAGTGGCGGATCTTAACAGAAAATGTGCATTATCTCGAAAACGGTTCATTTGCTGCTCGATGTTCACTGGGACTTTTTTACTTATTTTAGTTTGTACTTTTCACCTTTAAATTATTGACCATCATTTTTGAAACACTCTGTATAATGTGAGTAATTAATTGATAAGGCGATAATTATATTTACTTTTCGCTTCTATTAATCACAGAAAAAAATAAATTAATTTAAGAAAAAAATGGAACGCATCTGCAATGCAACGCATTGCGTGCATTAACTAACTTGTTACCTATTTCTCATGGACATTCGTGTACTCTGTTTAGGTTTTATTTTTACATTATTCAGAAACTTAACCTAAACGCTTGTGAATGGTGCGGTCTGTCTATAATATATCTTTAATAGCAGGCCTTGGCATTTAAAGATTAAAATCCTCCAGCTTAAAGGATTAAGTAAACCAAGCACCAGTGGTTTTCTCTCTCTCTCTCTCTCTCTCTCTCTCTCTCTCTCTCTCTCTCTCTCTCTCTCGCGCGCGCGCACACACACACACACACACACACACACACACACACACACACTAAAATTTAAATTAGTAATATATGCAAATTGTATGTACGAGAACCTTCTTTTAACCAAAGGTTTATTGGATACTGGAACAAACTTCTTCATAATATGTGAAAATTTCTTATGTGAATTTTAAGCACTTCACCACCTTGTTATTGCACTAATCGAAATAACAAGCATTTCCCCAATGGAATATTGTATATTGCTGTTTATTTAAACTGAATGGCATTACCTCTGCCGCGAATTTAATTTTGGGATTTAAGATCTCAGATAGAGAATAGAAAATTTCTAGACAAGAAATTTAGACAGAATAGGAGAGGGACAAGAGACGAGAATACGTGACATGAAATAGAAGAGGTCAATCTCAGTTTCTCTTTACGGATCTTCGACCATGTTTAGAGTCTCATCGGTGGATAAGTGGGTACAGCGAACACTTGGATGATCCAGAAATGAGATATATATGCACAGTACGTGAGATGGTATAGCAGATTAAAAAAAATGGGGAGGAAATAAATAAAGCAAGATTGAACCTAGTTTGCTCATTGCTACGCATACAATGAAAAAAGCTATGCCCTACTCTTGAACAATAACATAATCAAGTTAATGATTTTATTTTATGCAGATTTTAATTTCTGAAAACGTGTAATCCGATTTTTTTATATGTGGCCCACGGTTTCATCACCCATTCAGTTAGTCCAGTTATTTAAAATCATAAGCCGGTATTAAATTTATTCCCATAATCAAAAGAGGAGGGGAAATGCATGCAGCCTACTAGCCTACTGTTTTATCAAAATCACTGAAAAATGCAAGACATTTTTCGAAACATCTTCATATGCCATGTTCAAACAATCATCCTTCCTAAATTTTAGTCGCGATTCCACAGTAAACTTTTAAGTTACCTCCTTCCTTCCGTTTAGTTTACGTTTTCACCGTTGAGTTTTTATGCTCACAGCCGAGTAGCATATGGTGCCGAACGGAGCAGTAAAGCGCCCTCTTCACAGGTTGTTGCATTGTAGGCAGGATGGGATAGTTTTGTTTCCTGGTCGATCACTGACACTCTGGGTTATAACTGGAATCGCAGCTAGAGAGCAGAACGTGCCGACAGATTGTGTGCATCTTACGTAAAGCGGGATGTTGCCGCTGCCTGTTACTGCCGCTTGGGGATGGCCTTCCATTGAAGGAAAGTGTTCGGTTGCAAGTGTGCATTTCTCTACTGTTTTTTGAATCATATAAATTTATGTCCTACCATTAGAAAATCGAATGTGCAAGAATACACGAAACAGGTGTATACCCTGGCGAAAAGTCTATCATTTGGGTATTTCCAAGTGCACGCTGCTAATTGAAGACAGAAACTACAAAATGGTCCACCAGCTAAATATTTTGGGAATTCTCGAAAGGTGAACTAAGTTTCATCTTTTTATGAGACGGTATGTTAAAGTTTGGTAAACATTCAACGTCCAATACGCATGAAAATGCCAAATAATTTAGTGACATAATTAATTGTAACCATGGTTACAGTGAAGCGGGCTGTTATTTTCGTAACATTTATAGTGTGTTGTGCATGCTTAATTATGCTTTCTATTTCACTGGCGAGTGAGCAGTGGATCACCAGCAAACCTGTGAGAAAAGGCCTAAACATTACAGTTAATTCTACAGATAATTTCGCCAAAAAATTTCGTGGATATGTTTATTTTGGTCTGTTTTCTGGGAAGAAGACCTTAAATTATGGATTTGGAGATCGAACGTTTACATTAAAAAGTAAGTAAATCGTTTATTATCATCATCGCTTCCATTATACCCGAATCGGAACAGTAATTTAGTATTTTGGTATTTGGCACTTTTTCCCAGCAAAATCGGAAGAGTTAGTTTGAAAAATGCTTAAATCATGCCGAAATGTGATTCATAATTTCAGATTAGCATTATTGTAGTATTCGTATAACAGTAAATAGCAATTACTGTTTGGGCATAAAATTGCATATTGGGAGAGTTACTTGATCATCGTGGCGGGATAACCAAACAACAAATAGGATTGAGATTAAACATGAATATTTAAAATTTGAATTAGTCGAAATGTTAAAATTAATAACAGCCCCCACTCCCAAAAAAAAACCGATTTGGTGTTGTTGTGATATCATAATTACTATAAGTGCATATTAGTTTCCCACAGGGAGTTAAAAGCTACAAAAATCCTTTAGAAAAAGCAGAATGCATTAAAGGGTTGATTTAGTTTTAAACATAGGCTTGGTATTGAAAAAATATGCTTCAAATGAAGAGCCCTTCTATTATAACAAGTTTCTGCTAAAAAGTGTGGGCTTCATAGGATTGTTACTTTCTTCCTTGCATGTTGTATATAATGCAATAAAAGAACGTAATTAATGAAAAGTATAATTAGTTAAATAAAAGCACAAAGTGACATAATAAAATGAATGCATTTTAACCCGACGTTATAATGCATGTAAAATAATTCATATATGATTTTAATAAATGGAAACATTACAATAAAAATATTATCAATTAACAGTCGGAAATGTATGCCTCAACATTCGCTAGATTTTGGCGTGAGGATTCTTTATGAAATTAGATTGGGAACAAAGATGTCAATTTGAAATTGATTTATAAGCCTAGGGAGAGCATTATGGGCAGTTTTGAATCCAGAGCGTTTGCACCGCGGGTGGAGAATATAAACTTCGGGGGTACATGTATATGTGTATATTTTTTATTTAATATTTACAACATATGTATATGTTACAAACAGATATTTGTATTTATGAATGTTATAATAAGAGAATATGAGAAAACAAAATAGGAAACAAAAAGAAATATTAATTATTTAACATCTAAATACTAATAGCCAGTTAACAAAAACCACATTACTGACAATAAATTTTACAGTTTAATGATATGAAAATCACCGATTAAAATTCGCAAAAAAAAAATAAATAATAAATAAATTAAAAAAAATATATATATGTATACTGTACATACAAATTATAATGAAACATGCAAGCACTGTATTATAATAATCTTATTCTTCTTTGCGTGTGTCAATCACTTCATTTATTAATTTAGTACAGATGCATATATAATAAAAAGGTTATAAAATGTATTGTTTATAGGCTGCGACCAAACCTTGTTTGCAGTATACAAAGGAAGAATTAGCCACAAGTAGACTCCTGCTGTAAAAAAAAAACAAGTAAAGGGAATGTGAAAACCATAAAGCGAAACTGCCGAAGATTGAAGTAGTGGTTGCAGTAGACTCCCCTCTCTACCCAGACATTTAATCCCTGAAAGCTGTGGGGCACTTTATACTGTAATTACAATAACATCTGACAGGAACCAATTCACGCAAACATATTCGCAGCCTGCGACCTTGTTTACGGTTCACAAACAAAGAATTAGTCGCAAGTAGATGGTTTGTGTGAGACACTAGCAAGAGATGGTTTGTGTGAAACTTAAGAGAACCATAAAATGAAAATGCCGACACTTGAAATAGTGGCTTTTAGTTACAATTTGTGCAGCTAGAAATATTGCCCATTTAATTATTTTGAAAATTTCGTGTCTTGCGAAATTTAGTGATATATTTTCACCGTGTACCACCTAACGAGTACAACACTTAGTTAATGTGATTTTTCGTGTTTTATAATTATAACATTGTGTAAACTGATAATATGGCCCCTGAAGAGCGCAGTAAGAAGAAAAATTCAATTAAAAATAAACAAAAAATGTGGCAAAAATTTCAACGTCCGAGGTCTTTGAATGGATATTAAAATAAAAATTACAATTTTTCACCGGGGATGATTTTGTTCCACCGGGGTGAATTCCACCCCGCTGGATTCAACACTGATTATGAGGTTTCAATAATACAGGTTAGCGATAGTTTTACGGTCTGGCTTTGTCTTTGAGTAATTTATAAATAAATAATCATTTATTGCCAAAATGTACAGGCAAGCCCATCCGGCTTTTTGTATGGGGCAGGCATTAACAAAATTTTACAAATGCTATAAAAATAGATTAATAACAAATGGGAAATCTTTGGGATCCATTCCACAGTTGTATTTGGAGACAATATTAAGTTCACACTTCTCTGGCAGGACTTGGAGTGGAACCATTCAGCGGTTTTTGATCAGGTTGGCTATCTCATTTCTATAGGATTTGCGAGTGACAAATTCGTAACAATAGATTCTCTGTTGATTAATTAGTTAAGTAGCAGAGTTAGGGAATGACCTGTCCATTTTTTGGAGCCTGTTCGGTTTAGGGATGTAGAGTTGCCTTGGTCTTGTGTTCATACTAGATGGCGCTACAGTGACCGTGGGAATGAGGTTTGGAGAAACTGCCACTTCCGAGAGTAATTTTCACAGGGGGAGTTCGTCTATTTTTTGAGTAAATGCAGGTAGCGGCTTGAGCTTGGGGTTCTGCTAGATTTGCTTTCTAGATATTGTGAATGGAAATCTTAGTTTCCGGTTTTGTCATACTGGAGAACCCAGTATTGAATTTCTGCCCACAAGCCACATATTCTATATGCGGCTTGTGGACAGAAATATGTGGCCATATTTCCGCTTCGTATACGAGGATGGAGTTATGTACTCAAGAGTTCAAAAGATACATCCATATTTGGCCATTTTGCAATTTTTTTTTTACTATTATTACAAGTTTGGTGATCACTGTTACCGAATTTTCTAGAATGATTGCAAACAGCAGTTTTCAGAATTATTAAGAATGCCGAGTGTAAGGTGGTGTTACTATATAATAAAGATATATCCCAAGACCATCGGTTCTGGGGACACCCAGCAGGAGCTAAAAGATGAATCTGGCCTGCCTCTGCGCAGCTAGAGATGTGAGACAGTGGACAGTAACACTCGTGTTTGTCGCCTCCTGGTTGCTAAATCGCCTGACGCCGGCCACTCAACCCAACAAAACATCACAACTTCACATATTCCAACACTACATACAAACGGCCGGCGATGGCGCTTACCTCACCGCAAGATGACAAAGCGGCGAATGGGGGAACCCTACAGTCCGCAAAAAAACCCACCACTACTACCAATAATAATAATAAAGATAAGCAGTTCGTTAAGAAGCGTGTTCTCTGTAGTTCATACAGAACAATCCAAGCAAATACAGTACTTGTAAGTGCTATAGTACACTGTGTAAAATAGTGGCTACATAAATAAACCTAACCCATTTTGGTACATTTGTGTTAGCTTTGTTGTTTAACGAGTTGGGTAATGATCGCAATGCGTTAGGCGCGTTCGATTTTTTAAATTGAATTTTAGTTAACTACTAGTAACTCTAATGGTTTCACTCCCTGCACATATAACGCAGTATTTACTCAATATTTTTAACATGCTTTACCTAATTACTTCTAAATTTTAATAAAAATTGAAATTCAACACGAATTAAATCACTTCGATTATTATCTTTATTAAATCATTTCTGTAATTTAATAAAATTAACAAATAGCAACAAGTACCTCAGATCGTTGTATGCTATTAAGCATTTTCGTAATATACTTTACTTATTTCTTTCTGAATTTTAATAGCAATTGAAATATAAAACGTATTATAGGGATGTGAAATAATAATAATTCATGATGTATGTATTTATTAAACTGTTAACAAAAAAAACCAGCTCTTCAAAAAGCAACGACTTCTGCATCTTCTGCGCATCCATATCTCGTATAATGCCATTCATTCGTCCAATCATTGCACGTTAAGAAGCAATTCATAGTGCTTAAGCTAAAATATACGGTATATGGAAAGCCCATTGTGGTATGTATTAAAAGAAGAAATATTAATTGCTGGAATTTTTTTTTTTTTTTTTTTTGGTAGGGGAGGTGTTCACTTTTCAGTTGAAAAGCGAATATGTCGGCAAAAAAAAAAAAAAAAAAAAAAATTCCGCTCCCGGTTAAAATTCAGGATGTGTTTTGTAGATTTGACATTACTGAATTCCAATATGGCAACCTTTCATATATTTTAAGAAAATGTTACATACAGTGCTAAATATTGAACAATGGGTCTATTAACCTTATTCTATTTACAGAAATGTTTATCTGATAACAAAACACTTATTTTTGTCTTTTTTTTTTTTGCCCTTTGTAAACGTCCATTTGTGTCTCCTTGCGAGATTCCAACAGTAGTCTGCTAACATATTTGGACTCCATTTTCGCTGGTATCTTTTTTCCATTTGAGAAATATCTTTCTGAAACCTTTCACCGTGTTCATCGGAGACCGCTCCCAAGTGTTCAGGAAAAAAAGTCTAAATGGGAATGTAGGAAATGAAGCTTTAACGACAGGTCTTGGGTTTCGGTCATTAACCTACGATATTTGAAAACTGATGGTGATGAGAACTTTTTAAACACATATCTGAGTTTTTGAACATATTTCCTACGAGAATCTGTCGAAATTATTTAAGTAAGGAAATTGATTTCGACCGGGGTAACTTGAAAAAATGAAATTCCCTGTAACTGGTTGCTTACTCAGTTTTATTTTATTTTTTTTATTTATTAGCATCGTGTATATATTTGTGTTTCAATTAAAATGTTTTAACAAATAACACAACTTTTAGTTAATTATAATTAACTTTTAGTAAAATTGAATATAAATACCTTCGTTTAGATCACTTTATTTTGGCAATTTCATTTTTAGTATGGATAATTAGATCATTTACTAGTTTTTGTCCATATTCATCGTTTTTGCTCGCATACAATTTTTAATTAATAGGATATAACACCCCCCCCTCCGTTTTAATAAGTCAGACCCCTCCCTTTTATAAATTTCTGCATAGAGCAAGGCATTTTGTTTCTTAAAAAATTAACGCGCAATCCATGTAATGCCTAGAAAAATTTCGACCAGTATTCCAAAGGGAAAACCTTCTACTGACAAATTTCATGCGTAACTACTTAACGACAAACCATTTTTCACTGCCGAGTGAAAGTGGTACTTGACGGTACGGGAAAATTGTCATTGACCTTAAGAAGCTGGACACTGCTTTCGCTACAGCAGTTATGAAAGTAATTTCAAGCATCACATAGCATTTTTGTCGAATATACAGGAATATCGAAAGTACAGAGAGTGCCCACAAACCTCGTTTACGAAAAATTAAATGTTATTTTGTGAATAGGGTACATGATACAAATGTGAAACCACTTCCAAATAATAGAGATTTTCAAGTTTTTATTGACCAATCGGAAAATGTGCGTGTTGCAGTAGATGTCAGCATAAATGCAGAAGTGTAATCATGGAGAAATTTACCAGCAAAATTCCATCCTCTTGGTTTTGGTCCCAGTTTTATCTGTCCCAGATTGGTTTTGGTCCCAGAAAATTTATGGTCCCCGTTTCCCACTGCAAATTAAAGTAAGTAATGATTCCTGCCCACACGCGAAAGAGAGAATGTCGATCAATGCCCCCCCCCCCCCCGTATGATTCAGAGATCTGGTCCTCTGCACCGGTATACCACGAAGAAAAGATATTCGGCTTTGAGTATTGGTTCTTCAGATGGCTAAACCGGCTAGAAGAGATGCCGTGAATGGCAGTCGAGTGGTCAGGCGCGAGGGTGCTTTGAGTGATCTGGGGTTCAAGCCCGTGATCTGCCAAATAACTTGTTGTTCCTTGTACTCTCTCTCTCTCTCTCTCTCGTGAACTCTTCTGACCATGTGGTCGACCCGGAATATAAACAGAATATTTATTTATATCCCGAACGATCCGTCCCGAATAATATTACACACTAACGTCAACATGACACGTTGGTAGCTCCTCGTACTACGAAAAATATCGTCACTTTGTCGAAAATACAGTACTGACTAAAAGAGTTGATGTTCCTAATATAAATGATATTGTCACAGGTCCCATATCCCGTTAGAGGAGCCCACAGAATCTTTTCATTCCCTTAAGGATGAACATTAATCTTGCCTGCCGGAAGAGTGCTTCCAGCGAAAAAATATACAAAATATGTCAAAGAACTTGAAATTGTCTTACAAACTAACTGAAAATAAGGAAAAAAATTTTTTAAAAATTCAAGAGAACCTGTTTCGCAGCCTTGCTTGAGTCATGCCTAAACCCTTGATAGGAGGATACCTAGCAATAAAGAGCCAACTGTCAAGTCCCACTTAAACCGAGGAAGTAGTGATGCTCACTTTTTATAACTGTACAGAAGCGCATGAGTAACCTGTCTTCACCTTACCCGATTTCTAGAAACTCCTTTCTAGAGTTTCAACTATCCAAATCTCTTTATTTTAACTTTATTACATTTATGTATATATCAGATAACTGTGTATTATTTTAAATCAATACTGCAAATTGTATATATTATTGTAAATATACAAATAACCTATTAGTAAATAAATAAGAGGAGTCAACCTCAATATAGTACGTGGAACACTTCCGTATGATACCCTCCAGAAATTAAAACGGAAAAACCGAAAAAATTGATTATTTTCGTTTAGATTCTTTTAATTGCGTTAATTTGAATTTTAATTGTTTTTAATTGATTTTGAATTGTGTTAAATTGATTATTTAATTATTTATATTTTTCTTTAATTATTTATATTTTACTTTAATGTTCCGGTAAGTTTTCGATTTTTTCGGTTTTTCCGTTTTAATTTCTGGAGGGTATCATACGGAAGTGTTCCACGTACTATATTGAGGTTGACTCCTCTTATTTATTTACTAATATTATTATCAACGTAGAACATATTGAGTTTCACAGCTCTGATTCATACTATCTAACAAATAACCTATGTAATTACCCTTTTTGTGTCCTTCTTACTTGCATGCATTACAAGTAGTGATTGTAAAAAGCAGTATACTGAAATAATAACCTTGACCGCTAATGTTAAGCCCACGACTGGAATGTCGTATAGATGTTCCTGAAGTTTGTATAAACTTACTCGATCCAGCTCCACTGAGCCCTCACTGACATTGTGCCAATTGTTCAGAGCAACTGTAGGCTATTCGTAACAACTTTCAGCATACGACTATCCAGGTTGCATTGAAACAGCATCTCTCAAGGACTGTGTGCATTCTCTAGCCTCCGCTGAACTCAGTGCAGCAGGGCAGATGGAATACATTATATCATCCGGTAATTTCTTACATATACCATGTGTATAGTGTCTTTAAATTGCGTGTGTTCTCTGGTCGATTTTCCTGTTTTGCTGGACGAAGAAAACCCCACTTTCTGGGGGAAAAACCCGTTGCTATCTACGCCTGAGACCGACTAACTCAGCCAAGGAGTGAAAATTACATCATGATAGCAAAACTTACTGAACCGGCCATCAAGACACTTATGTTACTCCTCTACAACAGAATATCCCCAAAAATGGCGCTATGTTTATGTTTTGACATTTCCAAAATCTTACTTACTATCAGTTTATTAACACAAGGTTCACCACCTGTACAGCAAGTGGGCTAGGAGGGTGTACAGAAATTTTAAAATATTCATTATACACTTTTGTACAAATTTTCATATCTTTACAATATAATCATTGTATAATAATAACTATTAAATAGATATATACATTTGCTTAATTGTATTCACTTTGAAATAACATAGATCTTGATAGTTGAGAGTTAAATACATAGGTTGACTTCTTAATCATCACCTAACATACAGATTTATTTATATTCATTACATTATTGCATTTAATTGTTCATATCATCAAATTTCTAATAAAAGCTACTCAATTTTCACAGCAGTCCTGGTGATTTAGTCCAGATTTGGTCTATAATTTGACTTCTGTAGGTTTTATTGACTTCAAACTTTACCGGATCAATGGAGAGAAGGTGTTGAAGTGTTCAACGGTGTTACATATCAGAAAAAGATCCTTCAAATCCGCAACATTATCGACTTATTGCACTCACCAATTCTATGAGTAAGATCATGGAAAAAAATGATCAACGCCTGGCTAACCTGTTTTCTAGCTCGAAATGACTTCCTAAACCCAGTGTAATGTGGCTTCCGTAAAGGCAGATCCACTCTCGACCCTTTGATGATGATAGAAATAAATATCCGTGACAGTTTTGTACTGAAAGAACACCTTGCCATGGTTCTCTCTGACATTGAAAAAGCCCTTGACACTGCTTGGAGGTACAGTATAATGAGAAACCTATACGATCTGGGATTACGCGGACAGCTACCGCTCACTTCAAGTTAGAGTTCACAACCACCAATTATCAAAGTTTATCCAGGAACAAGGGGTCCCACAAGGATCAGTGCTAATTAACACCGTCTTTAATATAATAATGAATTCAATAACACATGATATGCCACAAATAGTATCCATTGTCCACCACCCTGACTTCAGTATCGCCTAATATTCGAATGGTAGAAAGCCCGTTGCAATGTGTCATCAACAAAATAGCTAAATGGTTCCAAAACAATGGATTTTGTCTCTCGCACCAAAAAATTATTCGGATACACTTATGTAGAAGCTTAACCTACATCCATCCGGAAATTCTACCAGAAAATCAAATCATACCAGTGGTCCCTATTGTCCACTTTCTTGGTGTGATGTGTGACCAAAAACTTACCTTTCTTGAACATATAAAAACGCTCCGAATTACCTGTTTCAAAAAGCTAAACATCTTAAGAGTTCTATCAAGCACAACACAGGGAGTCGACCGTTACACACTACTAAATTTCGAGGGTTTAGTGTCAGACAACGTTAACTAAAATCATTTTGTAGTAAACGTTTTTGTAATTAACCAAGAAAAAGTCATTTGACATTTTCTTCGTTTACCGGAAATGTGCTTATAGCCCAAGCTAACTTGTAAACTACTAGAGAAATACATTTGTATCACATGATATTCACTGTTATTTGTATAAAGTTAAATTAAGGTGTCTCAAAACAAAAATGCAATTTTGTAGTTAACGTTGGCTGACACTAAGCCTCGATTTGTACGATGCATTAATACTGTCAGTCTAGATTGCGGTTCTGTAGTCAGCTGTGCTGGACCAAGCGCTTTACATTGGCTTGATCCTATACACCACAGTCCTTTCGTTTTGCACTGGGGGCATACCGTACATCACGGTTCAGAGCCTATGCGCTGAAGCACATGAAACCTCCTTGCAGCTACGTAGACAAATGCTTTTATTAAACTATGTAGCAAAACTCAAAGGGCATCTAAACCACCTCACTTGGAACGTACTTTCTTTCCTTGCAGCTACGTAGACAAATGCTTTTATTAAACTATGTAGCAAAACTCAAAGGGGCATCTAAACCACCTCACTTGGAACGGACTTTCTCTCCTAAATGGGAAAACCTTTACAGAGCTTATCCATCTATTAACCCACCAACCTGGATACGTCTTTGCTCACTGGAGGCTGTCTGGAAAGTTGACTTTAGTAAGATACAGCCTACTGCCTCTCATACAATCCACCTTGGACGTATCATATACCGCTGTGCTACCTTTCATTCACAGCCGGGGAAAAACACACCTTGTACCAACAGAACATACTGCAAATACATTCCACACTGAGAACCCAGCACAGCCAGTACACACCAATCTAAACAGATTATCGAAAATTGACAATCATGTTGGTGCAGCAGCATTATTTCACAACATTACCATATCCAAGAAACTCCCTACTGAATATAGCAGCTATACTGCAAACTATGTTCCACATAGCCTTAAATTACACACTCTCAACGACCATATTGCACAGCGTTATATACAGACTCCATTAGTGCTATCCAAGCTATACAACAGCATACGAAGAATGAGAACCCCTTATTTAGACAGATCTGGAATACTCCAAGTTAAACCTGAAGAAACAAGTTTTCTTTTGTTGGATCCCTGGTCACGATAACGAACATTCCGACCTAGCTGCCAAAACTGCTACTGATCCTATTGACGAGTGGTGTCCAACCTGCGGGCCGTATGCAGCCCGCTAATAATTTTTATATGGCCCGCGCAGAAAGTGAACTAAAACAACATTTTAGAGAGTCGCGCCACTGCGTGTACTAGCATGCAAGCTTCGAGACAGACTGTATCAAACATGTACATGTAGTCCAATGCAGTCATATGTATGCTACATACTTATATACGTATCAATCCTTTCACATTGTGAAATTTTATTTTTTTGATATAACTTCTTCATTGTATTGAATTATTGTTAATTTGCATTGCATTAAAAAATCATCCTTAAAAATGTTCCGAAAGAGGAAAGTCGATTTGGAGTGTCATATTTTTAATCAAAGGTGGACTGCATACTTTCTTCATTGAGTAAGACGACAAAGCAGTGTTTGGTGTGTCAGGAGACTGTCAGTTTTCAAAGTGCTGTATATAATTTAAAACGACACTATGGTTCCAAGCATAACTGTTATGATCAATATAAAGGAGCGTTGCGAAAAGAAAAGTGTTAAATGTTACAAAACGACTTAGGAAAACAACAAAACACACTAAAAACGTATCAGATAGGAAATTTATCTGCTGTAGGTGCCAGTTATCAAGTTGCACATTATTTGATCGCTTTTGAGAGTATTATCGTTCAGTAATGGTGAATTTGTTCAACGTTGTTTCTTAAAAGTTCTGAAAGAAACGAACAATGATGCAAGGCGTTAGTTTGTCTCGACAAACAATTATGCGAAGAGTAGAAGATATTGGAAAGAATTTGTTCGAACAACTTTTGGAAAACATAAAACAAATGAAATATTTTAGTGTGGCACTTGATGATAGTACTGGTGCAAATGACACAGCCCAACTGCTCATTTTCATAAGTGGAATTAATAATTTTGTACCAGTTGAAGATTTAGCTGATCTACAGAGTATGTGCGGAACAACTGCAGGTGAAAATCCTTTTGAAAATTTTTTCCAATCTATCGAAAAGTTAGGATTAAATATTAAAAAACTGGTAGGAGTCACAACTGACAGTCCAAAAAATATGATTGATAAAAACATTGGGCTTATGGGTAGAATAACCAATAAAATGATAGATATCTGAGCTGAACCTCAGATTGGAATTTACTGCATTGTGCATCAAGAAGCTCTTTGTGGGAAAGTATTGGATCTCTAACACGTTATGACTGTGGTTATTTCGACTCTAAATTTTTTAAGATTACATGATCTTAATCATAGTATGCTTCAGCAGTTTCTTTCAGCAAATGAAGATGAATACGAAGATGTAATTTTACATAGTACAGTGAGATGGCTTAGTCGTGGCAAAGTGTTAAATCGTTTCATTAAACTGCGTTCATTAAATTGATATTTTTTTGATAGAAAAAGGGAAATCAATAGAACAATTATGTTTGATCTTGCAATTCTTACAGACATTTCTAGTCATTTAAATGCTCTTAATTTAAAACTACAATGGAAAAGAATATTGTTCTCCGATTCGTATGGTGACATAAAATCATTTCAGAATAAGTCGTTATTATTTAAATCCCAAATTGGGCAAGACCATTTAGTTCACTTCGAATGTTGTACCGAGCTAAAAGAGAAACACATTTCCAAAAAATCGTTGCCTCTCGTTATTACAATTACTTTTTGACGAGTTTGAAAGTTGATTTGCTGATATAAGATCCCATGAAAAAACATAACTTTGTTTAAGAATTCATCTACTTTTATAGCTGAAAACTACAAAGTCTACAATCCCAGTTTGCAACTTGAAATTATTTATCTTTAAGCCAAAACAGTTAAAAAAAAAAAAAAAAATAAGTATATGGGCTGCGAAAATAAACTACTGTACTTGAATTCTACAAGGCTCTCCCATCTGAAGATTTTCCTCTAATAAATGAAAATTGTTACTTTGTTGGGATCAATGTATGTTTGCGAGCAATTTTTTTTTTTTTTTTCACACATGAAATCAAATAAATATTTTAAAAGAAACAGAATAACAGATTTCATTCCGTATTCCGTATTGTGAATTTGCATCCCAAAATTTTCAATCAAATTTTGAACAATTATTTAAAAATATCCAGCCTCAATCATCTCATTGAATGTTATGTTTTGTCAAGTAAATGTGATTGTGTATTGTACTTAATAAAATTTTCGAATATTTTCAGTTTTAGGTGTATAATTATATTTATTTATTTACCTTAATATTGAAAAGCAGTGAATTTTTTAAAGTGAGCATTTAAGAACAAAAGTAGGTTTTTTTAAAAAAAGTAAAGTATTTTTTTAAACAATAAAAGTAATTCATATTTTTATAATTTTAAAATAAAATCTAAAAAATAAATGACTGACATAGATTTGTTGCACATAAAAGTGTTGGGATTTGCATTTTTTTCATATAGCCTGAAAATCAAAAGCGGTAACATGAAAATTGAAACTGCCTTTTACATATACATAATAAGATATGGAAAATGAAGCACACTAATTTTTCTTGAATCATTCAGTGCGGCCCGCGAAACCAATTTAACTTTGAATGTGGCCCATGTAAGGGAAAAGGTTGGACACCACTGCTATAGACCAATCCTTTACTACACCTACATCTGACTACAAGTACATTATAAAGAAACAATATCTTGAACAATGGCAACACATCTGGCAGAGTCGATCCAACAAACTACTCGGTATAAAAAAATAACAAAAATCTCAAACCTTGGAAATCCAGTATACATGAGAACCGACAGGAAGAAGTCCTATTAGCCCGATTACAGATAGGCCACACACACCTGACACATCTTTATCTGCTTACGGCCACTGACCCACCACAGTGCACAAACTGCAACACCCATCATACATTCCAGCATATGCTCATTGATCGCCCCATTTACAACAGTGAGCGACAAACTCACTTTGCTTCATTTTCAGCAACAAACACTGAGTAATGCTCATCTTCTAGCAGATACGCCACACGTGGACAAAATCTTTACTTTCCTCAAACAGATACAACTCTATAACGCACTCTAAACTTCAACCGTACTCCATATTATAAAACACACACACACACACACACACACACACACACACACACACACACACACACACACACACACACGACAGGTATATTTCTCAATGTCTTTCTTTTGCTAAGTACGTAACTAAATATCTTTATATTATTATTATTTTTTTTATTTCTTTTTCTGGAACCCTCTAGCCCCTTAAGCTGTGGTGCGTATTATTTGTTGTGTTCCAATAAAGATTATACACTGAGTTGACTTTGCATTAGCAACACCTTGGGTAGGAATGTCCTGGTCTGTGACACTGCTGGAGTCTTAATGTCGGGAACGGCTGATAAGGTATGGTATTCCAAATTTAAACCTGTATCATAATGGATAACAGGCTTGTCAAAGGTTGGCAGGAACCGCCTAGTACAATAAATAAATAAGGTTTGAACACGTGAAAATCAGTTTAGGTATTGCAAAGAGGAATGGGTCGGCTTCGAGATATTTCCAACTTCGACTATAGAATGATTGTTGAGGTAAAACGTGCAGGTACCAGTATCTCGACAACAGCTAACATGGTTAAATGCTCCCTTTCTGTAGTGTTACGAGTCTGTGGTGACTAACTCAACAGCAGTCAAATAACTAGCCGAAGTGGTCGATGCCTATGGTATGCGTCTTGTGTCTCTTGTAAGTTCTATTTCCACATGGACTATGCAAGAGGCGGAAAATTCTTACTGGGAAAAACTTGTGGCGGACTCATACTAGCGTTTATGGCCAAAATCACACTGGCCTCCAGCCCACCGTGGTTTCCCCGCTAAAGCTTATGTCCAGTCCGCCGCTAACTATGCACCGGACATTAGCTCGTGTAGGCTGTGGCAGTCGACGGCCTTCACAAGTACCCATGCTCACTCTCTAAAAGACAAGAAACTGTTCCTTGCATGGGCACGTCAGCGCCAACACTGGACCACCGATATATGGAAATCTGTTGCCTGATCTGATGACTACCGTTTCCAACTCTATCATGCTGGTGGGCATATCCGCATTTAGAGAAAGCAACACAACGTCATGGCACCTGGATGCACTGTTGGTGTTCAGCAAACTGGGAGTTTGTGGTTTTGGGACTATTTTCGTGGCATGTCCTCTGATCATCGTTAATTAATGGCTCGATGGGAACGCCTACATTTCTGTCGTCGCTGAGTTGCATAATGGCATTGCATCCAGAAATCTTTGACTTCTATCAACAAGTGCCATGCCACAAGGACTAGTAGGTTGATAACTGGTTTCCAGAACATGACAATGAATCTTCCATCCACCCATGGTCGCCCAAATCAACGATCTCAGATACTCGGGGATGATTTTGTTGTAATTTTCTTATCTGGCTTCTATATAAAGCGCATTACTTCTTCCCGGATTCATACAGTTATAGTCTACTATAATATTATACTATTGGCTTAGTAATTCATAACTGACCAACTCTGGAACACTTGAGCGGAATTGCTCTTAAATTTTCCAGGGAAAGGTTTCAGTGTGAAGTTCGATTCGATATTTCCTCATTCCTTATTGAGTATTTTATATTGATTTTTCACCAACTGGGAAGTCTTCAGCTCCTCTCTAAGGTCTCTCCTTTTGCAATACCCCTCAGTGGAGTTGGAGGGGTTGTCTGCTACCTCCAAGGCGGAGCTGGTCACCCACATTATAACAACGGCGTTTACCGAATCCATGAAAAAGTGCAGAAGTCTCCAAAAGTGTTCCTTGGTTGTCTGCTGAACTATTTTCGCTCAGGTCCAACTGAAGGCTGCAAGACAGACTCCAGAGAACAGGCAGAAGAGATTACGTTGAGCCACTTTTAAAACAATCTAAACCCTAAGAAGGCAATATGTAAATACCATATACCATAAAAAAAAAAAAAAAACGTCTACTCGGAAAAACCTAGTCCGGACTGAGGGCAACAAGGGGCCCTCGTACATAAGATCATCAGGCATAAACTTAGCACTCTGGACATCATAGACTCCATCACTTTGCAAGGGACACTCGAAACTACCACCTGGCTGGATACCTTGAACAAAATCCTTGATGAACTGATCATTGAGAACCAACTATACCTCAATAATGACATCCAATCCAAGATAATAGAAGTAAACAATCTCCACACGCCAACTGGATGTCAAGAGGATTTCTCTGTCCCAGAAGTTGCTGACACCATCAGTAAAATCAAGTCGGGCAAAGCTCCAGGCCTTGACCTGATTGAAATTGAAGTGTGTTTTGTCGATAGCCCCAGAACTTCTTATGGAACTTTTCAATTATGGAGGTCTACTTCCCAGACATCTGGAAGCACGCGAATCTTCGGCTGATTCCTAAAGATCCACCCCTTTAAATAAAATAGCTGCCTACCGCCCCCAGCATTGCGCTTCTACCGATCCTCGGTAAGTCTTATGGCCGGTCCGCCTCTATAACTCAGCAGGAAGAGAGAAGATTCAGAATCGAAATACTTACTAACCATCTTCATCGACTTCAAGGCTTTGACTCAGTTTGGTGGCACAGCATCATCAGATGGGTCAGGCAAAAAGGTTGCACACCAAAAATCTGCAATAGCCTTACTAGCTACTTTACAGAAAGAAGAATTACTATCAAAATCTTCTTCCACAGTCATGGGCGCCGGCAGTATATTTTGCAAGGTGGTGCAAAAAAAAAAAAATAAATAAATAAATAAATAAGATTTTACACCGAAAGTTAGAAATGTAATACTTAATACTGGATCTAGGGTTTTCCTGGGTTGGTCCTCTCATAATGTTAAGGATTTTGTAATATTAACTAGATGCTATAAATGCTTGGGTTTTGGGCACTCGGCCAAATTTTGTGGACAACAGAGTCATTCTTGTGGACATTGCGGAGTTAGTGGGCATCAGTTTCAGGACTGCCCTTCCAAGGATGCGCCTGCAAAATGTGCTAACTGTTTATTACGAAAGCGTAAGTCAGATCATTCTTATCGAAGCCCTACTTGTCCTGAGTTCTTACGGGCCCAGGAGTTAGCAAAGTCAAGGATTGATTATATTTAATCCTAGATACACATTAAAGTTATTGCAATTAAACTGTCAGAGGTCTCTTTCTGTGATAAATGATCTGGCGAAATTAATTATTGATAAGGATTTTGCCATACTTGGCCTGCAGGAGATATATACTTACAAAGGGGCGCCGAAGGGTTTTTCCAACTAATTGTCGGGTGATTTGCTCTAATACAGAGATTACTGGAGTGGGAGGAAATGCCAGGGCGAGGGTGTGGTCTGCTTTGGTTGTGGTTGATCCATCCTTAACGGTGACGCGGATTAGTTTTCTGTGCACATTTACTGCTGTATGTGTATGTATTGAAGGGTGCTTTGGTAGGTTTTACGTTATTTCTTTATACATGCAGTGTTCGCAGGATCGTCAGCCGATTCAACCCTTTCTTGATTATTTGGATTATGCTTTAACCAGTTTGTCTGGTCAGAGGGTTTTAATTATGTGTGATGCTAATGCATCTTCTCCACTTTGGGGAAGCCCGGCTGGTGATTCCAAGGGTGAAGCGTTGGAGGAATTTATTGTTTCGAATGATCTCGGTTTATGGAATCTGCAGGATGGTCCGCCTACTTTTGTTTCTGCAAATGGGAGGTCCTGGATAGATATTACTGTGTCTAATAGAACTATGGGGAGAGTGGTTAGTTCCTGGATGGTTCATGATTCTTGGTTGAGCAGTGATCATAATCCAATAACTTTTAATATAGATTTCAATCCTGCGACTTGTCCAATCGTGGTGAATCATGATTTTCCAAGGTATAAAACAAGTGGGATAAATTGGACAAATTTCGATAGTCTGGCTAAGTCATTATTTGATGAAAATTCTGCAACACGTTTGAGTTCTTTGAGTTTGGAAAATCATTTGTCAGAATTTCAGGACTTAGTTAACTGCTTATGTGACTCTACGCTACAAAAAAGGGCACGCCGTACGGGGTCGGTTCCTTGGTAGTCAGCTGAGTTAACAACACTTCGGAAATCTATGAGGAACGCACGTCGGAATCACAATAGATCAAGAGCAAGAAATAGGCCAGAAAACGAGATAAGATATCTTTTTGATATATACAGACAGGCTAGAAATAGTTATTTTACTCGAATTCGTAAGTTAAAGCGTGCTGCTTGGGAGAGTTTCGTTAGGCGTTCTTCTAACGAGGACCCATGGGGGCTAGTATACAAACTTGTAACGGACAAAATACATCCGGGAGCAATTGCGTACTCTATTTTAAAGCCTGATAACTCAGAATCTTTAAATTGGGCTGAAACTGTCTCCTTGATATTGGATGAAATTATCAAGCAGGATGATGCTGGACATGAGAGCACAGGACAGACGGACCTTCGCATTGCTGATCTTGCTTACTCTGGCTCACAATCGGAGCCCCCATTTACTATGGATGAGGTTGAGGTGGCTATACAGTCTTTAAATTCGGGAAAGTGTCCTGGACTGGATTTGATGGAGCCCTCTATATTAAAGAGACTCTGGATGAACTGTAGGGAGGTTATTTTAAACCTGCTAAATGCTTGTCTAACATATGGAATTTTCCCTGCGCAATGGAAAAGGGCGAATTCAGCATAACAACCAGTCTACTTTTAGTGCACTGGTTGTTATGCTGAAATATTACTCCTGCTTAATGCATTCGTTTCCGATTATTTATTAGAAGATATATGTAGTATAGCATAGAAATACTGTAGTCTTCATTTTTCATTACAGGAGTTAAAAATCAAATGTTGGCTTTAGCTACTGTGTGGAACCAGGACAGTCTCCCATGATCTTTATGCGTCATTGTTTGTTGTACCGTTGTCAGTGGGTTGGGGACAGGGGGCGGTTGGTTTTCACTCAGTCTGCTGCGAGCCACGGCAGAGTGAGGTTATTGCAGGTTATCCCGGACAACGCGCTACACCCTTCGCTACCCTAACATGGTTTCCTTCTTACGGGGCACGGCTCCTTCAGAGGGAAACTCCATGAGCTGGGGAATCTCCGACAACTCGAGATGTAACTGCCGTTAGGAGGAAACCTGGGAACACCTTATCCATGACTGTGACAACTATGAGGACCTCAGATGTCAGCTATACGCGGACATGTGTTTTGTAAAGGGCGGCTCCTAGAACGTCTGTTCAACTCCACCTCGTACCTCTGTGAAGAACAGTATCACTACAAATGGGCCAGAATGTGAATGACGTAGGCTTGTGTGTATTATGTGTGAGTTCTGTTGTTCTGTTCTGGCCTCTTGGCTACCCAGAAGCATCACTCACCTGGACAGATGATTCTGGGTACTCGTCCACACCACGTGAAGGTGGGCTAGTCCCAATAATACACGTACCGTCTCAAAAGAAACTCTGACTCACCTGATGTTGTCAAAAGGTGGACCAGGTTCCTCTGGGGCCCCATTCCAGAGGAAGTGGAAAAGAAGAAGAAAAAATCCCGTGGTGTAATTAAAAAAGAAAAAAAAAGAAAATAAATAAATAAAAAATAATAATAAATAAAAATAAAATAAAATAAATTAAAAATAAAATTTTTAAGCTGCTCTCTGGGAATCCCCATTCGTAGCCTGCGTTATTCTGTAGGAGGCTTTCCTGCGCGTGAATACTTGCATCGAGAAGTTCTGGAAGGCAGCAAGGTTCTGTGGTGTCTGTAACAGAATGTCCAGTTGGTTTTCAGTGAGAGGGATGGTATTTGCTAGGTCTTGCTCTCGTGTCCTCATAGAGAGCGCACTCGAAGAGAAGGTGGAACCAATTCTCCTTGGCCCCGCAGTAACAAACGTCTATGGGTATTAGGCCTAGTTGGAAGAGCTTCTCGTTCAATGAACCATGCCCAGTGACTAGGAGTGATGTCTCAAGAGTTAGAGCCACTTCTGTGCCGACTTAGAGGAGGGGAAAGTCACATCCGGCAGGAATCTCCTTGTAACTGCTCCCTTGGTGGAAGTGTCCCATCTTGTCTGCCAGATATTTATCATCTCATTATAACAGCGTGTTTTCTCTGCCTTAGGATCAGTGTTCAGGTTTAGCTCAATGTCTAAGATTTTGGTTGGAATTTTCTTGTTGATTCTAAAGGTCAGGCCACGGAAGGTTATATACAAGTCCAGCGTAAGGGTCCCAGCTAAGACCTGTATAGCAGCAGTGGATACTGTCCTGTATACCCTATGGGTAGCCAGAATCATTGTCCGTTGTATAGAGCCTAATTTGCCTATCATATTAACCAATCTAGCTCGGTGGAACCAAGCACCTGCAGCATACGTCACGATCGGAAGGAAGACGGCTTTATAGTACAGCTGAAGCGACCGCTTGGACAGGCCCCATTCATTCCTGGTGATTCTGATGATTGAGCTTGAAAATTTTTTCACCTTGGAGCTGAGATGGATGAGGTGGGGGGTGAAAGCTTAATTTGTGATCCAGAACCACCCCTAGCACAGTGATCGGTGTGACAATGGGAAGTTTTACCCCAGAGACTTTAACTTCCGGAGGCCGCCTGAGATCCAGCTTATTTTTAAAGAGCATCATTTTAGTCTTGCTTGGATTTATCCGTAGTTAATTTAGTGCAGCCCAGGAAGAGAAGTCGTCAAGGACCCGATTAACATTGTCTTCTATGGCTTTGTGAGAGCGGCCGGACACACTGTGAGCGGCGGAGAATAAATGATGAACTCATGAATATCTGGCAAGACAGATGGACCTGTTCTGAGAATGGCAGAGAGACGTTTATATTTCTGCCCTCCGTCTCCGTCTCGACAGTAAATTTTAAATTGCGGCCCTGGCTTCAGTTTGGTTCGAATGCGGGCTTTCTCCTCACGTGGTTTGAGGTCCAGGCTGAACCAGTTTGGCTTGGTTTCCTCTGGTCTCTGTGAGTGCGGGGCGGTGGAGACTGGTCTTCACGTTGCCCACAACTGTTATAATTATTTGGATATAAGATCTGAATTAAAAAGAAGTACTTTTGTATTAAATGGTGGTTCTCTTCCAGAATTGTTTTAGATAAAAGTTTATTTAAATTGTTTTTAGAGTTTATAAATAAGGTTTTTAAAAGACGAGCCGGAATTCTATCTACACACGGTATACTCCCATGAGGTCTGGACGCTGTGGACAGAGTGATGCACTGTTCATCTCCTTCAGGCTAAACTGCCGTGGCTCTTCTTTGCTGGTCATGCTACGCACTTCTTTGGTTTTATTTAAAATTTTAATATCGTTGTTTAGATTGAAAATTTAATAATTATTGTAAATATAATTCAGTCTACTGCATGAATGAAATGTAAATATTGTATAATGTTACATATTTATTATATTTACCCGTTTTTTATTGTAAATGTTTATATATATATTTTTTTATTTATTATTATTTTTTAATTTATAAATAATCTTTGCTAGTAATAAATTTAGTGAATGAAATTAGTGCATATGGACTTCGGTCCTGGTGGCTCCTTTTAAGGAAGTGCCTAACATGTCCATGACTCCTAGGTATTTCATATCACTGGATAGTCTGATAGTTGTATTTTTTATTTTAATTTGCAGTGGTCTACGGAGATTTATTGTTCCTTTCAGTAGTATTGAGGAGGTTTTTCCCGATGAGATCTAAAGAAAATGGATCTTCATCCAGTCTTGCAGAATTTGAATTGCTCGATTACCTGGGTTTCCAAATCAAGTCGGTTGTCTGCGGCAACAGGTCATCTGCGAATGCCTGGGAATGGACTTCCCCTAGGTCGAAAGCCAGAAACTCATCCAATATCATACTCCAGAGTAGCGGTTCAAGTACCGAGCCCTGGGGGCAATCCCTGTAAACAGGCCTGGTCAGTTTCTTGTGCGGAGTCATCACTTGTATTTTTCTCTGGGATAAATATAACTTCATTATTTTGTAAAGGTTGATGGGTGTTTTTGCCTTCCGCAGTCTAGGACGCTCAGCCACCAGATGGTGTTGAACGGTCCAGCAAAATCTACCGAAATAACCAAAAAGTACTTCCGATCGCAGGCAGCAGCCGAACTCAGGAGGCTGTGGAGTGCATCCACTGTTGAGGTTCCGGGTTTGAACCCAAACTGTGTGGGCATCACAAGATTTGCAGCTTCATAGTGGCGCAGGAGTCGATTATGAGGCATCTTTTCAAGGTGTATACTAGGAAATGGGAGCAGGGCAATTGGTCGGTATGATTCGTGTTGTTCTGGTGGCTTCATAGGATTTTTTAGAATTAATTTGACGTTGGCCATTTTCCAGTTGGTTGGAAAGACTCCAGTCTTCAGGCATGTGTTGAAGAGGGTTAGTAAAGTCTGCAGGCAGATGTCTACTACTTTTTTAATAATTTGCAGCTCCAGAAAATCTGGGCATTTTTTAATCCTTATTTGTTGCGCTGCCTGTTGTATTTTCTAGGGTTAAAAGTGGTTCCTTTTGGTTTGTGTGATATGATTCATTTCCATCGCAGATCTGCAGTTGTTCTAGCAGTTATGGGTGTACTGATTTTTTCAAAATCACATTAAGGATGTTGATGATAGACTGTTCCCAGGTGGTGGCCATTGTACCCTTCGGGGTGCGGGTGGAGGCCTCAGCCCTGGGTAGCTTATTCGTGGTGACTTTGTACACCCCCCCCCCCCCAGCATTTCGGCATTTCAGTCATGCTGACTAAGTGCTTCCAGGCCTTCAGCGTACTGTTTCGTATTAACTCAGTGTACCTGTTTCTCACTGCTGCGTATCTTCGTCTGAGTGCTGTTACTTCCATTTCCGGCCAGGATCATCTTGCCCTTTGGAATTGTTTTCTTGCCTTTATTATTTCTCTTCTGAGGTTCTGAATTTCACGAGTTCAACAAGGGACTGCACCAGATGTGAGCAATTTTCGCTTCATCGCAGCCTCACTGGCCGCTATTATTGTCTTCGTAATTTTTCTTTCGATGTCGTCTG